>NW_028318511.1:8484687-8785156 GCF_062004578.1 Staurois parvus
CTCCACTTTATAGATGATGCAATTAGAGGTAATTAGGGCCAGCTCAAAATTGGCATACAGATACAGGCAGAGTGTCTGTGCTAGAAAAACAGTATATTTGCCAGAACTACCCCCTTATCTGTCACTGATTGAAGGACGCTGTCAGCTTCACAGCCAACAGCCTTCTAGCAACCAGTGATGTTGCAGTGGGCAAAGCCTAATGCCGAAGCTGAGACTAGTTCCCCATCAGATCTCTCCTTGTGATTGACAGCAAGCAGTGCGTGGATGACATAGTCAATAGCAGGCTGTCTGGTGGCTAAGGATCTGCCCACTGCCTGCTGTTAATGACAATTAATCAGACCTGATGGGAACTAGTGTCTGTGAATTCCCATCAAACTCCACCCCACAAGATACAAAACTCCCTACCACTGCACTGCCTGTGTGACAACGTCCGTGGCACAAGGTAGCACAGCTGCACTGCAGGAGTGTCTGCATGGACATTCTGGCCACAGTGTGCCTCCACACTTGTTGGCATGCCCCACATTCATGGACCTGTTTACAACATCCATCATGTGGAGCAGCACAGTGGCTAAATGGTTAGCACTTCCGCCTGGCAGTACTAGGATCGTGGGTTCGAATTCCAGCCACGGCGCCAACTGCCTGGAGTTTGCATGATCTCACTGTGCCTGTGTGGGTTTCCTCCAGGTTTCCTCCCACACTCCAAAGACATGCTGGTAGGTGAATTGGCTCCTGTCTAAATTGTCCCTAGTATGTGTATGTATGAATGTGAGTTAGGGACCATAGATTGTACGCCCCTTGAGGGTTAGGGACTGATGCGAATGTACAATATATATGTAAAGCGCTGCATAAATTGACAGCGCTATATAAGTACCTGAAATAAATAAATAATAATGTTAACATTCTAAAAAATGTTGTAGATATTCTTAATGAATTCCCCTAAATATGTTTTATTCAATACAGCAATGCAATGGTCATATGCAAGGTTCAGTAACATAGAACAAGACAGGTTTTGTAGAATGGTTTCTGCTATAGAATACTACTCTTTGTATATAAATACTTTAGACATCAGTTTTACACTTCACTGCTTTCCTGAATACAACCAAAGGCTCTCATTTAGTTTATGGATCATCAGTTGCATTATATTAGCACAGATCCATGGATTAGAGCATCGCTGTATGGTTTCCTCAGTGTTTATCCTAGCATAGACATCTGCAGCTTTGGGTGGTAGGGTTTATCAGATAGGATGGAGTCAAAAGTTTTTTAGTGCTTCTCAAGGGTCACTAAAGATAGACACACTTGTGTAATAATAATGTATTAGTAATAATTCCCACATGTTAAACATGCTAATATGATTATTATTCTATTCATTATTGATACTATGGGATCAACATACTATTTCAGTTTTCTCAATGCCTGGCTGTTGACCTAGGCTCTTCTTGATGAATTCCTCCCATTCTCACTATATTGTGGTAGGCATTTTGAGGCATACTATATATTATTTGTGGTATGACACTGTAAAAAGAGAAGAGGAGCCGTAATTTCTAACTGCTTGTTCAGAAGATATAAATATTTTAACTTGTGTAGTCTGTGCCAGGTAAGTACCAGTTTCAGGTCTTGTCCTGCCCCAGCCTATGACTAAACAGAGAAGCAGGCTGATGAGCTCATGTATGGGTCACTCTGCTCTCTCCCTCTATCAATATGTTTCTTATTTGCACATGAGCACTGCAGCACAACCAATGCACTGTGACTGTCGTGGCTTCAGACCCCCAGCCCTTCTCACCAATTCGTGACCGAAGGACTAACCAATCTAAAACCGCGCTGTCACGTGCGTAACAGCTGCACCCTACACAAAGATTTTCCAGCTAATGGACCACAATCTATGTGCAGCAGCCTGAGAACGATTGTTACTGGGTCAGGTTATTTACGCAATTAACCCTTCACACTGCCACCACCGCCTTTTTGTACAGAGTAGGAGGAAACTCGCCAATCTTAGCAGTAACACTAAGATGTTTGAATAAGCGTCTGGATACACACTGTCACCGCAGGCAGATGTATCCAGAGGTTTTAAAACACACAGTAGCGCTCTTCAGAGATAGAGATTCTTAGTTTGCATTAAAGAGCTTTAGAAACAGTTGAACACTTTTCAGATAATAGGATTTATTACTAAAAAGGTCAAAATGGTGCAATAAAAATATTTACAGAAAAATATGTAGTCTATATATATACATATATATATACAAAGAGCAATACCACAATAGAGAGATAACAGAAAGAAGTTTAGAGAGGTAGAATACTTGCCGTCAGCCTTGGTTTAAGCAGATCAAGGTCCTAAACAAAAGGGTACCATTCTCCCAAGTTGGTTCCTGATGTTAAAAAGAGAGAATTCTTCATCTTATCTCTCTCAGGCCTGACAGCCTATTTTCTAGTCCACCAGCAGGGTGTCTCCTTAAAGCAGAGAACCAATCGCCTCATTTGGGGAGGGTGTTTAGGCGGGGAACTCTGCTATGACCAAATCCCTCGCAGGTTTATACCATGGTCAATAATCTTCCATAGGTACATGGAGCATCCTATCCACTGGTAGGATAATATGCAGAATCATCTGCTGAACGTCTAGATATCAGATATGACATATCTACCTGAGACGGTTAAAGAGATATCGCTTTCTGCACTTGGGTAGACGTAATCTAGGGGTGTAAGATATCAGGCGACTCGCATTAAACTGAGCTATCCGAATATATGCTTTGTTCAATTGTATGTATTCCCTATTTTAAGTTATGAAAAGTGGTTGTTAAATGGGATGTGTGTTTTAAGGCTATTCTGGAATGTATTTCATGTCCAGTGAAGGACTGGTTTATAGCTTTACGATCATCTTCAGAGCATTCAGAGCAAGAGTGGGACAGACATCCTGGCATCAGCTAATTGGGTTTACAACCATGAAGGATATCCAGCTGTGCCCTGTGCACTCTTGAACCCAGCACACACACACCACATTCCTGAGGGAGGGGGATTGGAGGGAGAGAGAATGATACAAGATGGGGAATCTTGAGCAAGATGGATGACCACGTCCATATCTGTACGTACAATTGCTACATGCACTGCTTGTGATGTCCCTCCCAAGTCTAAGCCTTGCAGTAAAGGGAAGAGGCTGATACCAAGTCAAATTCAGGTATACTGCTTGCATTTTGAAAAATCCATTTAACAATGTATTAGTAAATGCAGAGCTGCATTGATTTGTTTATTTTACATCTGCTCAAGGCTCAACTTTAAAAGTTTTTTTAATTCTGTTTCAATAAATACCATTGCTTCAAAATTAAAGAGGATTTTTAAAAACACAATACACACTTGTTACAACTGTTCTTTAATTTTACTCTACAAGGGCAGTCTTCTAAATCACAATAAATGTTCACAAAAAGAGGATGTGTTTGGGTACTTATGCCAAGACTTTTGACACGAGTCCAAACCATGGGTCAATTAAAAAAAACCCCAAACTTTCAATTAAGAAAAAGATGTAAAGCAATACTAAATTAAAAAAGAAGTTAATGAGTTTTACATGGATGTATTCAAGACCCCTTTTATACAAATCAGTCAATTGTTTCCAGACTTTTGTATCAGTTCATTAAAATATAGGAGCTATTTTATTGATCTATTTTTAATCTCATAATGATTTTCTTTGCAAAACATTCAGTTTATAAACATAATTATCTCTAATAATTATTTTTTACATATGTTAAACTGACATAAAGTGGTCTCATTATGAGATAAAAAAGAGAAGATCAATAAAATAGCTCCTATATTTTATTGAACTGACCCAAAAGTCTGGAAACAATTGACTGATTTGTATAAAATGGGTCTTGACCCCATTCAAGATCCCTTTTATACAAATCAGTCAATAGTTTCCAGACTTTTGGGTCAGTTCACAAAAATATAGGAGCTATTTTATTGATCTTCTCTTTTTTATCTCATAATGATTTTCTTTACAAAACATTCAGTTTATAACAGGGGCGGACTGACAACTCATGGGGCCCCCGGGCAATAGGGGATCATGGGGCCCCTGTGTCCTTGCCCAAACTCAAAACAGCCTATGAAAAAGGTACCAGGGGCATCTCATAGGGCCCCCTACTGACCCTGGGCCCTCGGGCAGTGCCCGAATTTCCAAATGGTCAGTCCGCCCCTGGTTTATAAACATAATTTTCTCTAATCATTATTTTTTACATATGTTAAACTGAAAGTATTTCTCCTGAATTGGTATTATATCTCATAAATCATTCTTCTTATCCTCACCTCACCTACTGTATTTTACTGGTCCGCACAATAAAAACCACACTGAAATGGCTGGCTGGATTTACAGGTGTGTGCAAACAATTGGGGCTGCTCAGCCTGAACAAAGAAATGACAGACTGACAAGAGCTGTGGCATGACAACTGATGTTCAAATGTGTTCGCACATTACCTGTGGCTGGGGACAGATAACCAGTCCTAGACACAGACAAAATGCATCCAGGGCCAATCATCTGTCCCTACCCGCAGATAAAAAAATCAATTGTTCTCTATGGTGCCTGTTCACACCTGATCACACAAACAGGCACCATAGAGAACAATAGATTTTTTAAGTTTGAGAGTTTTTGGAGCTTCGAGCTTCAAGCTACAAAACGCCCAAGTGTGAATGCAGTCTGAGAAATGTTTAGCAATGGCAATTTACAAATATATTCTTATAGATAACTCATGGCTTTTTATTTTTTGCATACTTTAGTTTTCTTTTCCTCCCCATTCTTCTCATGGAGGCCATTTTTACGAAAGGCAGATGAATCCATCTCCCTTTACGTCCCAGAACTCTGGGTTTGCCTCCTGGAACATGTGATAGTGCACATCATCTGAGGGGGAAGGCACTGGTAATGTAGCATTCCCAGGATGCAGCTGTGAGGCCAGGGTTACATCACCAGTGCTTCATTCAACCTGGAAGTGCAAAAACAGTAATTATACGTTAATGCAAAAAATGTTTAACTAATAATTGTAAGATGATTTTATGTCAGTATGCAGAGCTGTATGCTGATGTGATTTTTAGTGAAAAAGGGGAGGAATAAATAGCATTTATCCATTGAAGCATATGAGTCCCTTGTCCAATGTGCTGCAGGGTAGCAGGTGGTTCTCCATATATACATGAGGTTGCGGGCAGGGAAAGGGAGGAGAAACTTCCATTCTTCTTGCCTAGGCAAGAAAAGCAGAAGTGGGAGCGGATACCTGCTACAGGTCCTGGTCTACCATATGGTAGATGAAAGGTTCTCTGCTTTACCCAGGTAGGCTACTAATCAGTATACAGGGTAGCACTGGCACTATGGGGCAATATTATTATTAATTACTATTAATATTATTATAATAATACAGGACTTATATAGCGCCAACTGTTTGCGCAGCACTTTACAATGTAAAGGGAGACAGTACAGCTACAATACAATCAAAACAAGAGGATCAAGAGGGCCCTACTCATAAGAGCTTACAATCTTATAGGGTGGGGCAAGTGGTACAAAAGGTAATAACTGGGGGGGATGAGCTGGTAGAAGTGATAAATGTCTGTTTGGAGGCGTGATAGGCTTTCCTTAAGAGATTAGTTTTCAGGGATCGCCTAAAGGCAGCCAGAGTAGGGGATAGCTGGACAGATTGAGGTAGAAAGTTCCAGAGGATGGGAGATGCCCTGGCAAAGTCCTGGAGATGAGCATGGGAGGAGGAGACAAGGAAGCCTGAGAGCAGGAGATCATGAGAGGACTGGAGAGGATGGTTTGGGTGATATTTGGGAACAAGATTGGTGATGTAGCTCGGGGCAGAGTTGTGGATGGCTTTTAATGTTGTTGTTAGTATGCTGAATTTGATTTGCTGGGCAATTGGAAGCCAGTGTAGGGATTGGCAGAGAGGGGTGGCAGATACTGAGCGGATGGTAAGGTAGATGTCATGTAGGAGTGCATGAGGGGGGGGGGATATTATCAGCTTGGTTTTAGAGAGCTGATAGGCACATAGGCAGGTAATATAGGCAATATACAGGCACACGGCTCACACATGGAAATGGTGATGCAGTTATCACCAGTGACAACTATGGGGGAAATAAAATTAATTAATTAATTTTAAAAAAGACTGAGCTGGCCCTTCCTCCAGGGGAATTAGCCCTTTAAAGTAGTTCATGAAGTAGATTACCCATTTGTGACTAGGATAAGGTCAAAATCCAAAAGGAAGGCTGAAGATAATCCTGGGTGAGTCCAGAGGACAGACCTGACGTAACTGCTGACCCTGCCCACTTACAGAAGAGGATATACAAGTTAAAGGTTACACGCATTTTCCAGCTGATTGCCGTCAAAATATTTGTCACCAATCCGTCGCTCAGCTGACTGAAGATCTATACATAAATCTTCCTAGGAACAGCATCCAGCTTGTAACCTAAAAAATACAAAACAGAAAAAAACAGCAAAGCTGCTTCAAAAACACCACAATCATCATAGCCCTCTATTAGGAATAGAATTCAGTTAAAAACAAATATATTTAGGTAATAAAAGCTCCCATCATCCTTCATTCTAAAGGAATCAGGTGCATCTTGGGAACTCAGACTGCATTTTAAAAACTGAGGGAAAGAAAACCACCATCATTCTTGAAGAACATGTTGTGGACTGAACTTACATCCCCTACAGGCAGCATCACTTGTGAGCATGGACTTATTGCCATCTGCAACCTAATTATTTCACTGTATTTCACACATTGATTGTACTGTATTTCTCATCTGTTTTTTCAATAGTTTCATCCACCCTGTTTTGATAATAAAGCTTCAAGATTACATTCAGTCTGTCTTATCGAAGAATAGGAGGGTTTAGCTGCATGTCGAGTTACACTCAGGGAAACGTGTAGTGAGGACAGAAAACCTCATGATCCAGCCTTTTCCTTTTATAGGGTGACAAATGTCTTTTAATTGTGGAATGTCCCCCTGTTAAACATGATAGCGACTGTACATTGTTTTAAGCACACAATACACATGTATGGTCCACCCCTATCACCATCGGGAAGTCGGTCCACAGTAACAATGTGCAGTACAGATGAGCTCAGGTGACCCACACACACCTGGCCATCCACATCATGTAACAGGAAACATGATTCATCATACCAGACCACTTTCTTCCATTGCTCCGTGGTCCACTTTTGTCTCTGGACATGGGTCAGAATGCGTACCCTGACCACTCTGCAGCTACACAGACCTATACACAACAAACTGCAATGCCCATTTTTTCTGCTTTTAACACATCAACTTCAGGAACAACATGTTTACCTGCTGCCTAATATATCCCACCGACTTTCAGATGTCATTGTAACAAGATAATCAATGTTATCCACTGCATTAACCACTTGAGCTCCGGAAGGTTTCACTCCCTTCATGAGCAAGACAGGTTTTTGCTATTCAGCACTGCACTACCTTAACTGGCAATTGCGTGCTCATGCAACACAGTATGCAAATGAAATTTATATATTTTTTTACACAAATAGAGCTTTATTTTAGTGGTATTTGATCACCACTGTTTTTATTGTTTATTATATAAATGAAAAAAAGAAAATTTTTAAAAAAGGATACTACTTTGTTATAAAAACAAATCCAATAAAAAAAATCATAAAATCTAATTTCTTCATAAATTTAGACCAAATTGTATTTTGTTACATGTCTTCAGTAAAAAAAAAAAGTATGAAAGTTATAGAGGCTACATACTATGGTAAATACACTATAGTGCCAAAAGTATTGGTCGGCCTGCCTTTACAATCACATGAACTTTAATGGCTTCCCAGTCTTAGACCGTAGGGTTCAATATTGAGTTGGCCCACCCTTTGCTGCTATAACAGCTTCAACTCTTCTGGGAAGGCTGTCCACAAGGTTTAGGAGTGTGTCTATGGGGATGTTTGACCATTCTTCCAGAAGTGCATTGTGAGGTCAGGCACTGATGTCAGACGAGAAGGCCTGGCTCGCAGTCTCCACTCTGATTCATTCTAAAGGTGTTCTATAGGGTTGAGGTCAGGACTCTGTGCAGGCCAGTCAAGTTCCTCCACCCCAAACTCACTCATCCATGTCTTTATGGACTTTGCTTTGTGCATTGGTGTGCAGTCATGTTGGAATAGGAAGGGGCCATCCCCAAATTGTTCCCACAAAGTTGGGAGCATGAAATTGTCCAAAATGTCTTGGTATGCTGACGCCTTATGAGTTTCCTTAACTGAAACTAAAGGGCCAAGCCCAACCCCTGAAAACAACCCCACACCATAATCGCCCCACCACCAAACTTTATTCTTGGCACAATGCAGTCAGGCAAGTACCATTCTCCTGGCAACCGCCAAACCCAGACACCTCCATCGGATTGCCAGAGAAGCATGATTCGTCATGCTAGAGAACACACCTCCACTACTCTAGAGTCCAGTGGCGGCGTGCTTTATACCACTGCATCCGATGCTTTGCATTGCACTTGGTGATGTAAGGCTTGGATGTAGCTGCTCAGCCATAGAAACCCATTCCATGAAGCTCTCTACACACTGTTGTTGTGCTAATCTGAAGGCCACATGAAGTTTGGAGGTCTTTAGCTATTGACTCTGCAGACAGTTGGCGACTTTTGTGCACTGCCCGATTCAACATGCGCTGACCCCGCATTTTACGTGGTCTACCATTTCTTGGCTGAGTTGCTGTTGTTCCCAGTTGCTTCCACTTTGTTAAAATACTACTAACAGCTGAGCGGGGAATATTTAGTAGGAAGGAAATGTCACGGATAGACTTATTGCACAGGTGGCAACCTATCATGGTACCACGCTTGAATTTACTGACCTTCTAAGAGTGACCCATTCTTGTATAAATGTTTGTAGAAGCAGTCTGCATGCCTAGGTGCATGTCTGTGGCCATGGAGGTGATTGGAACACCTGAATCCAATGATTTCGAGGGGTGTCCCAATACTTTTGGCAATATAGTGTATATTAAAAATTGATTAGTTCTGATGTATCGACGGTCAGTCTCATTTCTTAAAGCCCTAAAATGCCAGGACAGTACAAATACCATTCAACTGACCCCTTTTTTGAATAGTAGACAGTCTGAGGTATTTAGTAAAAGGCATGGCAAGTTTTTCAAAGTTGTAATTTTTTTCTCACAATTTTCTGGAAAATGAAGAAATTAAATAAAATTTGTTTTCACGGTTTTTTTTTTTAACATACTGTCACCAGCATAGTAGAGTGTCATTATATGATTGGTGTGGTGGTGATCAGGGACACTGACTGGTGACAGTTTGCACAGGTGGGTAGCACAGCTGGGTGGCATTGCTGGGCACTGATCATCAGAGCACTGATCATCCCTCAGGGGACAACGCTTCCTGTTGGGGATTGGCTGAGAGCCCTCAAAGATGCAGCCAACCACTTCTCAGTTCCATCCGCTGCCTCCAAGGCCCTTCTCCGAAAGCCTCAGAGCAGGGAGAAATTAGCTATTGCACTTGAGCTGCAATTCAGCTCCTGTCTAACCATTAGGGATCTAGCTCTACCTAGTGTAACTAGGAGGGTGCTACACTTTATTCAATTTTTTTTGTTTTTTTATTTTACATTTTTACTATTTTTTTGTACATACTTTCTGTAACAGCAACGTTTTGCCCTGTCATAAATGAATTCCAACTACGACAGCTGTGATTACTAGTGATGTGTGATTGGCTACAGCTAATCACATGGTAAAGGGTGCTGCGACTGACCCAGGTACCATGTGATAGCTGTGGGCCAATCACAGCTGTTATAATTGAATTTATTCATAGCAGCTTTGTTGATACTGTGAGCATGTGATTTCATAGCGATCATATGATCCCCTGGTCAATCAAAGTGGGCAGGTACTGGGAGCTGCATGTCCCAGAGGGCATGCCAGTGTGCATGTGCTAAATGATGTACTGGTATGTCACTTGCCTGCCAGCAGTATATGAAGGGTCGTCAGCAACTGGTTAAGGTAAAAACCATTTTGCCACTTGCTGTACCCTTCCCTTCCCTCCAATACTTACATCTCTCGATTCAATGCTGTGCCCGGCTTCAGTTCTTCAGTTCAATTTCTTTAACCACTTGCCACCCGGCCTATAGTCAAATGACGGCCGGGTGAACACCTCGTCCCTCCGGGAGGGCGCCATATGACGTCCTTCCCGGATCGCGCTTTGCGCGTGCCCGCAGAGCTGCACTGTGGCAGGACCTGTCACCGGCTGTGTACCTCGGACACGGCCGATGACAGATCTGTGTACCGGCCTTGTTGCCAGTACCATGTGACCTGCTGTGACCAATCACAGCAGATCACATGACAGTTGTATACAATGGATGGCTTCCTTCCATGCCATCCATTGTATACAAATGTGTCTAGCTGTGAATGGTCACAGCGATCATATGCACAGGCTGGGCCAATCACAGCCCATCTGTGTCATGTGATCAACTGTGGCATATCACAGCTAATCACAACAAAAAAAACCTGAATGAATTGATTTATTTCAGTTAAATGCTTGCTCATAGCAAATAAATGATTTGCTATCAGCAATATAATTGTGTGTAAAAAAAAAAAAAAATACTGATAATATGTGTATGTATGAATGTGAAGTTAGGGACCTTAGATTGTACACCCCTTGAGGGTTAGGAACTGATGTGAATGTACAATATAGATGTGTAAAGCGCTGTGTAAATTGATGGCGCTATATAAGTACCTGAAATAAATAAATAAATCACTTCCCTAAAGTAGTACAATGTTACTATGGTAACATTATACTACTTTGGTCATAGTGTAATATGAAAATAAATCTATAAAAAAAGAGAAAATATTTAACAAAAAATTATAAAATATTAAAAATTTTTTAAAATATTATCAATTTTTTTTCCGTACTGTCACCAGTCAGTGTCCCTGATCACCGCCACACCAGTTATATGATGATGCTGTACTGCACTGGTGACACTATGCTAAACTAAAATTGTGAAAATAATTTTTTTAATTTCTTCATTTTCCAAAAAATTATGACAAAAAAATTACAACTTCAAAAAACTCGCCATGCCTCTTATGAAATACGTTGGGCTGTCTACTTTGCAAAAAGGGGTCATTTGGGGATATCTGTACTGTTCTGACATTCTTGGACCTCAAGGAATTAGATTGGCTGTCAGTACTTCAGGATTGATCAATTTTCAGATCTATACCATAGTTTGTGAACTCTATAACTTTCCTACAAACTAAATAATAAACACTAATTTGGGTTATTTTCACCAAAGAAATGTAGTAGAATACACCTCGGCCTAAATTTATGAAGAATAATTATTTATTTGCAAACTTTTATAACAGAAACAAAGAATTTTTTTCAAAATTTTCACATTTTTTTTGTTAATTTAGCAAAAAATAAAAACCCCAGCGGTGATTAAATACCACCAAAAGAAAGCTCTAGTTGTGTAAACAAAATTATAACATTTTAGTTTGTGTACAGTGTTGCATGACCGCGCAATTGTCATTCAAAGTATGAGAGCGCTGAAAGCTGAAAATTGGCCTGGGCAGGAAGGGGGTAAAAATGCCCGGTATGGAAGAGGTTAAATAGAGAGCAGGGGGCAAGGCTGAACCACACTGTGCGTGTCAATGGATGCACAAAGACCGGCTTGGCAGCAATAGCCCCCATAGCAAGTGCTTCCTATAGAGACAGACAGAAAGAGAGGAGCCAAGATTGCTGCACTGATGGCGGCCCCTGAAGAGGAGGTTTGGGTAGAAAACCATTGCACAGAGCAGGGAAGTATGTTTGTTTTTTCAATTTAATAAAAATGCCTTTAACCACTTCCCGACCGGCCGTTGCATATAAACGGCCGGACGGTGGCACTGCAGGGTCGGGTGGCCGTCTATAAACGGCCTCCCCGCACCCTGCTTGTGCGCGCTCCCTGGGAGCGCGCATCACCGCGATCCGGTGCCTGCTGTGTCCTCCGGACACAGTGAAACACCGATCGTCGGACGGGACCTCTGTACGAGGTCCCGATCATGTGATCACTGATTGGCCAATCAGTGATCACATGCAAAGTAGTAAGCAAGATGTCACTTGTGACATCATTGCTTACTACGTGTGAAATCTGTGAATGATCACAGAGGTCACATGGTACAAGCCTATTCACAACAGGCTTGTACCATGTGACAAGCTGTGACCAATCACAGCTCAGTCAGTACTTCTCAATGAGTGCAAGAATGCACACAGAAAGAGAAATGATTGCTTTTACATCCTATATGGGTGTAAAAGCAATGTGTAAAAAATAAAAAAATCTTCATCACCCCTCACAAGTAGTACAGTGTCACCATGGTGACACTGTACTGCTAGGGTGACAGTATGTAAAAAAAAAAAAAAAATAATAATATAAAAAAATAAAATAAAAATGTAAAAAAAATGTTTAAAAATTATAATTTTTGTTATAAACTAATTTGGATTTTTCTTTTTACTAAAAAGATAATGGAATAAATTTTGGCAAAGATTTATTATGAAATATTATTTATTTGCAAAATGTTATAAAAAAAACACTTTTTTCAAAATTTTTGGACTTTTTCATTTACATAGCAAAAAAAATAAAAATCCCAGCGGTGAATAAATACCACTAAAATAAAGCTTTATCTGTTTCAAAAAAATGGTAAAAAATTCATTTGGGTACAGCGTTGCATGACCGTGTAATTGTCATTCAAAGCGTGATAGCGCTGAAAGCTGAAAATTGCCCTGGTCAGGAAGGGGGTAAAAGTGTCCGGTCTTGAAGTGGTTAATAAGCCACTCTATCCCCTCAGTGGTCATAAATTGATGTCTGCTCGTTCTATATGACAATGTCTATGTACTGTCCGGAAATCACAATTAAATCTCCCTCCTCACCACAGCACTGTCCCGCCTCTTCAATGAAACAATCTTTATTGAGCATACATTGTCCCTGTCTGCTCCAATACGCATGCGTGCAGTGAGGAGCGGTGTTCAGGCTTCCACACATGAAGAAGCAGGGAATGCCGGGCTCCGGGGCGTCCACTGACCGGCTCACCAAACCCAGCTGTCTGATCGTGTGCAGCGCTGTGAGCGGAGGTGAGTCATGTGACTGTGTGTGTGTCCATACAGGAGGTCGTGTCATGTGACTGTGTGTCCATACAGGGGGTCGTGTCATGTGACTGCCGTTGTGTACGGTCTCAGGCTTGTGTATAGGAGGAGGAGGTGAGGTGTGCATAGTAATGTCAGCATCACACCTATAAATGTCCATACAAATGATCCATTGTAAATGACTCAAATGCAGTGACACGTGCATCCAGCTGTCTGTGTCAATGTATGCAGAAGGAGGACTCGAGAGTAAGCCCACATGAATGCCCCCTTGGGAATCTGCTTCCTATTGTGGCACCAGCAAGAGGGGAGGAGCCAGGAGCGCCGGCGGAGGACCCGAGAAGAGGAGGATCAGGGCCACTCTGTGCAAAACCACTGCACACAGCAGGTAAGTATAGACATGTCTGTAATAATCCTTTACAGCCACTTTAATTTGATAGTAAAGCTCATTTTTTTGCCTTACATTAACCACATCTCGCCCGCCATATCGTACATCCTCCCATTCTAACCGATAATCGGAGAGCCGATAATCGGCATTCCTCGGAGGGGACATGTACACAGATCATCAGGGCACTGATGATCAGTGTGCCCTGATCCGTGTAGCCCCAGCAGCGCCACCTGTCAGTGTCCATCAGTGCCAGCTCTCAGTGCTCATCCATGCCACCTGCCAGTGCCCATCTGGGCTGCCTTTCAGTGCCACCTATCAGTTCCAGTCAGTGCCACCTATCAGTTCCAGTCAGTGCCGCCTATCAGTGCTGCCAATTAGTGCCACCTATCCGTGCCAGTCAGTGCCGCCTATCAGTGCCACCTAACAGTGCAAGTCAGTGCTACCTATCAGTGCCCATCAGTGATGCCTGTCAATGCTCATCAGTGCCACCTATCATTGCCCATCACTGCAGCCCCATAACGCACATCAGTGAAGGAGAAAAATCACTTATTTACAAAATTTTATAACAAAAACTAAGAAAAAACGTTTTTTTTTTTAATTTTCAGTGGTTTTTGGTTTGTTTAAGATAAAATAAGAAACCCGAGGTGATTAAATACCACCAAAATAAAGCTCTATCTGTCACAAATAAATGATAAAAATGTCATATGGGTACAGTGTTGCATGACCGCGCAATTGTCATTCAAAGTGCAGCAGTGCTGAAAGCTGGAAATTGGCCTGGGCAGGAAGGGGGTATAAGTGCCCTGTAGGCTAGTGGTTAAAAAAAACAAAAAAAAACAAAACATATTATACGCACTTGCTCTGTGTACCCTTATTGCACAGATCCTTCTCACAGGAGCCCCCTGAGCAAGCTGTGTGCCATTGGGTATAGAGGCACATGTGGAGACGTGCTCCTGAGCCAGGCTGTGTGCATCCATAGACTCACAGCACTGGTAAGCCACACCCCCCTACATGTTCGAGAAGTGAGGAGAGCGTCACTACAGCCAAGGACAGTGCTGGATCTATGAGAGGAGTCAGGTAAGTGTTTAGGGATGGGGGGGAACAGTTAGTGTGTGCTCCGTGTCCCACCAGTGATCCTGGCTCCTCCCTGTGACGATTGCGGTGTCAGACCCCAGCCCTTCTCACCAAACTCGTGACCGAAGGACTAGCCAATCTAAAACCGCGCGGTCACGTGCGGAACAATGCCACGCCCAGCTGCACCCTGCACAACGATTTTCCAGCTAATGGACCACAATCGATGTACCTGCAGCCTGGGAACGATTGTTACTGGGTCTGGTTAATTACGCAATTAACCCTTCACACTGCCACCACCTCCTTTTTGTACAGAGAAAGAGGAAACTCAGCAATATTAGCAATAACACTATGATGGTTGGATAATCGTCTGTATACCACTGTCACCGCAGGCAGCGATATACTGAAGTTTAAAACACACACACAGTAGCGCTGTTCAGAGGCAGGGTTTTTTTTAGTTTGCATTAAAGAGCTTTAGAAACAGTTCAACACTTTCAGAAAATAAGATTTATTACTAAAAGGTCAAAAGGGTGCAATAAAAATATTTACAGAAAAAGATGTAGCCAATATATATAAATATAAAGAAAACAATAGCACAGCAAAGAGATAACAGAAAGGAGTTTAGAGGGTTAAAGTACTTGTCAAATGTCCTGGGTTAAGCAAATCAGCTTTCATGAGCCAAAAGGATGCCTTATCTCCCAAAGTTGGTTCCGATGTTAAAGGGAGAATCTTCAACTCTCACACACCTCAACTCAGCCTAGCTTAGCTTTTTCTAGCAACTCCACAGGGTGTCTCCCTGGAACAGTAAACCAATCGCCTCATTTGGGGAAGGAGTTGTAGGTGGAGACCTCAGACTATGACCAAATCCTGTGCAAATTATATTATGGTTTATAACTTACCCTGGATACATACAACATCCTATCCACGAATAGATTATTATGCAGAATCTTCGGCTGAACGGTTAGATATGAAATATCCACTTGAATGGTTAATGTATATGCCAGCTAGGGGGTGTAATATACCAGGAGAATGGTCTTAACTTGAGCCATCCAAATATGGGCTCCATGTTTAGGTAATTATGTCCTATTTGAAGATATGAACTTATATGAAAAAGTGAGTTTTTAAATGTAAGTCTGTTTTTACGACACCTTGGAATGTCTTTTGAACTCCGTGAAGGACTTGGTTATGGCTTTGCGAGCTGCAGATTGCGGAAGTTAACAGACATCTAGGCCCCAGCTCAGTTGTGGGATTTATAGCCATGACGCCCTCCCATGGAGTTTGCTGCCTGTGATCTGCATCAAACAGACCACATGTCACTCAACAGAGAGGGAGGGGGAATGAGGAAAGCTGATTTGGGAGTAGAGATGATACAGTATGGAAGATTCTTAACAAGATGGACCGTGTCCATCTCTGTGTGCATGATTGCTACACTCCCCCTTGACCATTGTCCCCAACAGCAAGCTGCTTGCTGTGGGGGCTCTCATGTCTGGCTCTATGCGTCCATAGGCACATACAGTAAAGGAAATAAGTATTTGATCCCCTGCTGTTTTTGAATGTTCGCCCACTCACAAAGAAATGATCAGTCTAAAAATCGAATGGTAGGTGTATTGTAACACAGAGACAGAATAGCAACACAAAATTCAAAAGAAATGCATGTCTAACAAATTATGCACTGATTTGCATGTTCATGAGGGAAATAAGTATTTGATCCCCTTCACAAAACATGACTTAGTACTTGGTGGCCAATCCCTTGTTGGCAATCACAGAGGTCAGATGTTTCCTGTAGTTGGCCACCAGGTTTGCACACATCTCAGGAGGGATTTTGGCCTACTCCTCTTGGCAGATCTTCTCCAAGTCCTTAAGGTTTGGTGGCTGACGTTTGGCAATTCGAACTTTCAGCTCCCTCCACAGATTTTCAATCGGATTAAGGTCTGGAGACTGGCTAGGCTACTCCAGTACCTTAATGTGCTTCTTCTTGAGCCACTCCTTTGTTGCCTTGGCCGTGTGTTTTGGGTCATCGTCATGTTGGAACACCCACCCATGACCCATTTTCAATGCCTTGGCTGAAGGAAGAAGGTTCTCACAAGATTTGACGGTACATTGCCCCGTCCATCGTCCCTTTGGTGCGGTGCAGTTGTCCTTAGCAGAAAAACCCCCCCAAAGCAGAATGTTTCCACCACCATGTTTGACAGTTGGGATGGTGTTCTTGGGGTCATAGGCAGTCTTCCTCCAACTCCAAACACGGTGAGTTGAGTTGATGCCAAAGAGTTCGATTTTAGTCTCATCTGACCACAGTACTTTCAACCAGTCCTCCTCTGCATCATTCAGATGTTCAGTGGCAAACATCAGACGGGCCTGGACATGTGCTTTCTTGAGTAGAGGGACCTTGCGGGCACTGCAGGATTTCAAACCTTGTCGGCGTAGTGTGTTACCAATTGTTTTCTTGGTGACTGTAGTCCCAGCTGCCTGGAGATCATTGACAAGATCCTCACGTGTAGTTCTGGGATGATTCCTCACTGTTCTACTAATCCTTGATACTCCACGAGGTGAGATCTTGCATGGTGCACCAGACCTAGGGAGACTGACAGTTGTTTTGTGTTTCTTCCATTTGCGAATGATTTCACCAACTGTTGTCACCTTCTCACGAAGCTGCTTGGCAATAGTGTGGTAGCCCAGTCCAGCCTTGTGTAGGTCTACAATCTTGTCTCTGACATCCTTGGACAGCTCTTTGGTCTTTGCCATGGTAGAGAGTTTGGCATCTGATTGTTTGATTGCTCCTGTAGACAGGAGTCTTTTATAAATGTAACAAAATGAGATTAGCAGCACTCCCTTTAAGAGACTGCTTCTAATCTCAGCTTGTTACCTGTATGAAAGACACCTGGTAGCCAGAAATCCTGATGAATGATAGGGGATCAAATACGTATTTCCCTCATGAACATGCAAATCGGTGCATCATTTGTTAGACATGCATTTCTTTTGAATTTTTTGTTGCTATTCTGTCTCTCAGTGTTACAATACACCTACCATTCGATTTTTAGACTGATCATTTCTTTGTAAGTGGGCAAACATTCAAAATCAGCAGGGGATCAAATACTTATTTCCTTCATTGTAGAGCCATGGCTTGCCCCCCCTCACTCCTCATTGGCTCACTGGCTGTGATTGACCGCAGTGGGAGCCAGTGGTGCTCTAAGCTGAGCTGTGCATGCAAAGCTCACTTTACAGTGCCAGGGAAGACAGCCAGCAGGCAGTTAGAGCCGTTTAATTGCAGAAAAGCCAATGCTATTTGTTACAGGGGAATTTTAAGTTGTTGTAAAAGCAGAATGCTTTTTTACTTTACTTCTTTTTATGCAGTAAGGTAAAAAATGTGCACGAGAGCGGAGTCTCTCTCGGCACTCTTGCTCCTCCTTGCTCAGATACAGCAGCAGGAGCCATTAGCTCCAGCTACTGTCAATCAGAGCCAGTGATGAGGAATGGGGGCAGAGCCGAGCCCCAATCTGGGTGTCTTTTGGACACACAGGGCCGGCTCGGAAGTGAACATTGATGAGTGCCCACAGAGCAAGCGGTTTGCACTGGGGGCACTTGGGGGAAGGGGGGGGGGGGGTTTGAAGCTCAGAGCGCCGGCAGGAGTTACAAGAAGAACAGTATAGGGGCTGCTCTGTGCAAAACAATTGACAGATCAGGTAAGTATAACTTGTTTGACTTTTTTTCTGTTTCACTTTTTAGTTCCATTTTAAGGTAAAAAAATAAATACAAAATTAGACTTTCAAATCACTTTAATAGGCTGAATGAAGTGGGAAAGCAGCAGGTTGGAGTCTCTAATATACTAGAATGGAAGTGCCAACAAGCCAGGTGTAAAGCAGAACTAAAGTCTAATATTACAAAAATGGGAGCAGGCAACTCTGTATTGCAGGAGAAAGGAAGAAAAATGATTAGAATAAAATGTTTTGAAGTTGCTTTAACGGGTCAGCTCAACTTAACAAAACATGAAAAGATGAACTAATTCACGGGGCCCCTGTGTCCTTGCCCAAACTCAAAAAAGCCTATGAAAAAGGTACCAGGGGCATCTCATGGGGCCCCCTACTGACCCTGGGCCCTCGGGCACTGCCCGAGTTTCCAAATGGTCAGTCTGCCCCTGCACAACACCCCCCACCGCCACCCCCCTGGTCAGCGATGCACTTACCTCCTGGATGATTATCTTGCACTGCCCACACCAGGGATTGGAAATTCATGCTTTTTCTGCACCCTTCTTTCTTCCAGGACTTCATCCTGGAGCAAAGAGGGCTCAGAAATCATCTCATTGATCAGAGTGGTCACGTGGCGCTGATGACACACTGGATGTGTGCTGCATATTTCAGATGCCCAGACCACTACATCGGCTGGTATCGGTGGCAGGAGATAATCATTGAAGGAAATAAGTGCAGCAGGGACTGGGGGTATGGCGATGGTCTGTTATGTGAAAAGGTAGACTAACCCTTTACTTGTCATTCTGTGCAGATCAGGAGACACCCTTTGATCTGCACATACATTGTAACAAAAATATTGATACAACATATTAAAGAAACCAGCAAACACTGCAGGCTGCATTTACACAGGAGCCACTGCCTACACACCTACAGGACTTGACTGATAGGGCCTGTATACAATGGCTTGCTTCAAGTGGGTTTTACATTCCCATAAAAGTCTATGGCAACTCAAAACCTGTGCAGCAGCACCTGTCACTGAATTCTGAATGAGTCTTAAACTGATGTCATCAACAAAAGACCAAAGCCCATTGACACAGACCCTTAAAGTGACAGCCAGTAGCTATGATTTTGGCAGTGGAGGGGGTGGAAGATAGGAGTGTACAAAGTACAACCAAGGTACTTAGATGAAGATTTTTAGATGTGCCTCACACGCAAGCTACAACAACAGTGACATGGACTGGTAGGCTCTTTGGGCTGTAGGCAGCTGTCTTGAGTCACCCCAATGTGAATCTGCCATTGATATCCCCCTTTCTTTCCATCCTGCCATTACCACGTGAAGCAGGGAGCAGTATTCTAACCACTGCTGCAGTTAGCATACACAATGCTTCTCTGATTTTCCAATGGCAGGAAAGTGAACTTCCAGATTTTGTGAAAATGTCTGCAACTGTATTTTCCACATCTGAACGTAGATATAATTCTAGGGTGGATTTGATTCAAGTTGATTAACCACTTGCCTACTGGGCACTTATACCCCCTTTCTTCCCAGGCCAATATTCAGTTTTCAGCACTGTCAAACGTTGACTGATAATTACTCAGTCATGCAACACTGTACCCATATGAAATGTTTGTCCTTTTTTTCACACAAATAGAGCTTTCTGTTGGTGGTATTTAATCAGCACTGGGTTTTTTATTTTTTGTGCTATAAATGAAAAAACGTCAAAACATGAAAAAAACACATTTTTCTTTGTTTTTGTTGTAAAATTTTGCAAATAAGTAATTTTTCTTTATAAAATATGGCCAAAATTTATACTACTACATTTCTTTGGTAAAAATAACTTAAATCTATGTATATTATTTGGTCTTTGTGAAAGTTAGAGTCTACAAGCTATGGTACCAATCACTGAAAATTGATCACATGTGATGTATGTACCGATGTCCTCTCTCATTTCTTGAGACACTAACAAGCCAGGACAGTACAAATACCCCCCAAATGACCCCTTTTTGGAAAGTAGACATTCCAAGGTATTTAGTCAGAGACATATTGAATGTTTTGAAGTTGTAATTTTTTCCCACAATTCTATTGAATATGAAGATTTTTTTTTTTTTTTTTTTGTTCATCAAAATTGTTATATTAAAAGGTTATTTCTCCTACACGGCATATGCATACTTGCAAATACAACCCAAAAATTACACATTTAATTTCTTGACAACCTATCCTGTTTTTGAAGGCCTTGGAGCACCAGGGAAGTGGAAACACCCACAAAATGACCCCATTTTGGAAAGAAAACACTACAATGTATATTCTAAGAGGCATAATGAGTCTTTTGAACAGTTCATTTTTTTTCCACAGGTTTTCAGAAAATGTGGAAAGAAAATGAAAATGTATTTTTTTAACACAAAGTTGTCAATCTATAAGATATATTTTAAAAAAACAGCATGGACATACCAAGAATTACACCCCAAAATACATTCTACTACTTCTCCTGATTATGGGGATACCACATGTGCAAGATCTTTTCAATGTCTGTACAGATTATGTGCCCAGCATTGCAACAAGTGTAACACAAAAATCAACCAACACTGTATAGAAAACAATGTAAACAAAAGATTACCTGTGGTATGAGGAGAGCATTGGTCTAGGTCAGTACAGGCAGCAGGCTGACATCCAGGCAGCAGGCAGGAACAAGGTCCATAAAAAGTCCAGGGTCAGGACAGGCAGCAGGCAGATATATGGTCAGCAACCAAAGTATGGTTAAGGCAGCAGGCCAAAACATGGTCCATAAAATGTCCTGGGTCATTACAGGGAGCAGGCAGAGATATGGTCAGCACAGCCAAAGTATTTGTCCAAGCAGCAGGCAGGAACTTGGTCCATAAAATGTCCTGGGTCATTACAGGGAGCAGGCAGAGATATGGTCAGCACAGCCAAAGTATTTGTCCAAGCAGCAGGCAGGAACTTGGTCCATTAAATGTCCTGGGTCATTATAGGCAGCAGGCAGAGATGTATCTTAGTAACGTGTGAAAACGTTCGAAGCAGTCTCCAATGCACAGGCCTGGTTGGGAGGGACATCGGGGACAGTGAAAACTTGTCTTTTCTAACTCCTCTTCTGACATCTTTTTTGGTGTCTTCGACCTGCTTCTGTACGTGGAATTCTCTTAGGGAAGTGGCGCTCATGAAGTCTGCTCACAGAATCGGAACGAATGCTTTCTGGGGGGATCCTTGCTGATAGATAAAGGACGTGACAACTTCTTCTATAAATATAAGGAGGGCAGTGGGTCTTTCTGTGGATTTGGTGTAGGTGACATACGCATTATATATAGCTAAACGTATAAAATAGATTGCAACTTTTTTATACCAGAAACAGGACCTTCTTGTTGCTAAATAGGGCTGCAACATTTGATCGTTGAAATCCCCCCCCATGTAGAGATTATAATCTTGGATGGCCGCAGGTTTTTGAATGTGACTGTGTCTTCCAGTAATTTCGACCGAGGTGTCGTTGTGGATGGTGGGCAGGATGTAAATGTCTCTCTTATCCTTCTACTTCAGGGCCAGCACTTTGTCATTTCTTAGGCTTGCTGATTCCCCCTTTTGTAGCCTGGTATTCACAAAAAATTGTGGGAAGCTCTTTGTTTTTTTGGGAGGTACCGCAGGCCAGGGTTTTCTCACGGTACAGGTGTCGGAAAAGGGGCAGACTGGTGTAGAAATTATCCACATAAACGTGATAGCCTTTTTGGAAAAGTGGATAAGCCAGGTTCCAGACAATTTTCCCTCTTGTTCCAATGTAGGTTGGGCACTCAGGGGGCTGGAGCTGGGAATCTTTGCCTTCATATATGCGGAATGCATATAAATATCCTGTGGCTCTTTCACAAAGCTTGTAGAGCTTTACTTCATATCTTGCCCTCTTACTTGGAATATACTGCTTAATTCCAAGCCGGCCAGTGAAGTGGACAAGGGATTCGTCTACACATATATTTTTATTGGGGACAAGAAGTTCAGAAATTCTTTGGGAAAAAAAATTAAGAAGTGGTCGAATTTTGTATAATTTGTCATAATTTGGGTGATCTCTGGGAGGGCATTGGGTATTGTCACTGAAATGAAGGAAATGCATGATCATCTCATAGCGTGACCTGGGCATTATAGAAGAATAAAGTGGCATGTGGTGTATTGGGTGTGTGGACCAGTATGAATGTCCTTAATTTTTTTTTTTTTTTTTGTAATCCCCATGTTAAGGGTGAGGCCCAAAAATAACTTCAATTCCTCCAATGTAAGAGGTCTCCATTCAAACGGATGGGCAAAGGATGAACTGGGGTTGTTAGAAATGAATTTGGTGGCATAAAGGTTTGTCTGGTCCACAATAAACTGTAATAAAGTGTTGGGCAAAAATAAATTTAAAAAATCAATCACTGAAAAATTCTCTGTGTTGGCCTGCACACCTGGCTGTGCGGTGAAAGGGGGAATGCTTGCTAATCCGGAGTTGGAGGGCAGCCATAATGGGTTGGCAAGAGCATCTGGGAGGTATGTTTGGGCCCTACTTCTTGGGAGTTGATGGAATATTCCAGTGCTGGTACTGGGTCTTTCATCTATGGGTCTAGTGCCATTGGCATTTGCAGATTGACCATTTGGGTGTATGGCACTGCTGGTGGCTGCCTCGTTTTCAGAGCGCTGTATCCTTTTAGGAGGGACCCTTTCCTCCTCTGATTCAGTCGCTGACCCACTACTCTCTATGGGCTCATACACTGAATCAGTATCGGAAGGTGAGAGCTCCCTGCTGCTCTCATCTGTCATACTGAGGATTTTGAATGCCTCCTCACTAGTGTAAACTTGTTTTCACATGGCTGGCTCTGGTGGCACTGGGACAGGTAAATTGCTGTGCTGATGTTGACTGTAGGACGGGTACTCTGAGGATGGTGGCTGTGTGACGGTACTCTGCTGATGGTGGCACTGATGGACGACACATGCACTGCTGATGGGCACTGCTGGGCGACAGGTACACTGCTGGGCGACAGGTACACTGCTGGGTGACAGGTGCACTGCTGGGTGACAGATGCGCTGCTGATGAGCACTGATGTGTGACAGGTACACTGCTGGGCGACAGGTGCACTGATGGGCGACGGGTACACTGATGGGTGACAGGTGCACTGCTGGTTGGGCGACAGGTACACCGATGGGCGACGGGTACATTGATGGGCACTGATAGGCGACAGGTGCACTACTGATGGGCGATGGGTGCACTGATGGGCACTGATGGATGAGAGGTACACTGATGGTGACAGGTACACTGATGGCCAACAGCTACACTGATGGGCACTGTGACGCGCTGTGATCTCTGTATTCACTGTAAAAAACGGTAACTCACTATTAGAAGATTCCTCTCCTCACACAAAATCTGTGTATGAGGAGAGGAAGTTGGTAACAGTGAGTTACTGCTCTGTGTTTATACTTATGACAGGCTGTGATTGATCACAGCCTGTCACATGGAAAAACCCGCAGCCAACCGCTGCTTGCCAGGATTGATGATCTGTGTCCCAGGAACACAGTCCAACAGCGGTCGCCGCACGGAAGCTGGTAACAGTGAGTTACCGCTCTGTATTTACATTTGTGAAAGGCTGTGATTGATCACAGCCTGTCACATGGAAAAACCCACAGCCAACTGCTCCTTGCCACGATCGATGATGATCTGTGTCCCAGGAACACAGATCAACAGCGATTGGCGCGCTCCCGCGGCTGCGCATGCACGGTCAGAGTGGGACGACGTCATAATTCCAGAGAACCACCTTGTGCCTGTCATTGTACTATATGACGGCCGGAAGGTGGTTAAAATCATGATTTAAATCACTAGTGAAAAGGCTCGATTTAAATCATAATTTTTAAAGAGCAACTATGATATCTGTCCTCAGCGGCTCCTCTGACCCGCTGTTGACTCACCGACAGTCACTTTCACATTAATGGGACTGATGGTGATGCGGCAGTGACACAACAAGGTGAGGGACGTGACGGCAGTAGGTGAGTGGATGCCCACTAAAAGGCGTTGCCATGATGGATCTAAAATGACAGGTGCTCTTTAAATGTAAGGAATCCAACTCATTCTTCCTGATATTTAGAGTCTTTTAATATTTGCAATCCAAATGAAGGTTTCCCTTTTAGAATAAGCTGTCAGGTTAGTAAAACAGCGATATCAGAACCGATTTTAGGTTAATACGTTAATCACACATAGTTGAAATACTCAAATTCTTTTATTTCATGTTTTTTTTCCTGGTTACTGTGAAATTGTGTGAAAGCATCATGTTATCTCCGCTTGCAGAGTTTGGATTCATTGAATGAGTTTACAAAAATGTAAATATTGAAGAATATACAGCCTCCTGCTCTATAACTAAGCTCCATTTCATGCTGAATAAACTAAATTATTAATGTATATTAAATAGAAAACTATCTTTAGATCGATATTTACTCCAAAAGCATTTTATTAAAATACATTTGATAAAAATAAAAAACAGATTTTTTTTTTTCTTTTAATTAAAAAAAAAAAAAATCGATTTTTATCCACCCTGTATAATTTCTGTGGTGCCTGTATCCATGAATTCTATGGATCAGGGTCCTTCTGTAATATAGAGATCCCAAATATATATTGAAATGCTTTAGGACTGGCATTAGTATATAACTTTTGTGTTCTATTATTTTTACACAATTATTTTAAAACCTGATTGCTGAATGCATCTTAACATTTTACTGGAAAACATTAGTATTTGTTTTGTAGAAGGATTCCAAATGTGTGAATATGGTCAAATAGTTCATGCACGTGATAAGAAAATCGCACAAACATTTCTGTACGAGGAACAATTGGCCGATTATCTGAATGTTAGCATAGTGCTTTTAACAGCCAATTCCACCTTTTCAGATGACAAAAACTGAGGGTGCAAGCTAGAACATGTTTAGTGTATGTGAACACAACTTCCTATTTTCATTTAATGTGTACAGTAATGCTACAGAAATAACTGAGCAGAAAAAAAAATGCATGATCAGAAGCAAAGAATGACCCAACACTTCCTTTTCTACTATGCTAGTACTTAGCTATGTTTGCCTTTGTCAACCAAGAATTTTCTTACAAGTCCTTACCAATCCGACTACATCATGATCTGCACTTTTGTGGAAAATCAGACCTCCGGTTTTCTCATAGTGTGTACTAGGCTTAAGGCATGCAAATAGCATATTGGTTTTATAGATGCTTGGTTTGGATGTTCTATTCTTTCGTATAACATATAGGTAGTACTGGAGTATAATTCTTTATATCTCTAGAATTGTATAATTAGAATCAGCAAAATGTTTAGTTCATGGGTTTTAGGAGATGTGCCCCAAAGTCTTTCTGATACTTATATTTCCATAGCATCTATAGAGCAGCAGGTTAAATGATTTGGGCTTTAATGTCAGTGAATAATTTATTTTTGAAGGCATGATTTGAATAATAAACATATTAGCAGAAGTTGTGACGTTTCTCATTAGCATCTCATTTTGAACAATAATACTTTTCCTTTTTTTTCTGAAGGTGTTTCAGCACAGTCCTTCCTTCAGACATTCACGCTAGCAAGCTCAGCATTCAATCTTCAAGTGGCCTCTCCTGGGGTTAGTGAACAGCTGTATGATATAACTGATATCTAAACATATCTTTTACAAGTGTCATTTCAGACAAGATTTAGAGTATTTTCTTTTTCGACCAAGCGTTATCCCAGTCTCTATAAAATGGTTTGTACATGCGAACAGCTACTTGATAGATTGTTGTTGGATTTTTTTTTTTTTTTTGCTACAATATTGAGCTGTTTTTCTCATTCTTTGTATTTGCACATGGAAATTTTTCTGATTTGCCCATTAAAGTGACCTGTTTGTGTCCAAATTGTGTAGCCAGACAGACCTTTAATCTGAACTCCAAGAATGATACAAAGGGAGGGATTTTCTAAAACTGGAGCTCCGAGAATCTGGTGCAGCTGTGCATGGTAACCAATCAGCTTCTAACTTCAGCTAGTTCAATTAAGCTTTGACAATAAAACCTGGAAGCTGATTGGTTTCTTTGCAGAGCTACACCAAATTTTGCACTCTCCAGTTTTAGTAAATCTACCCTTGGAGTGGGCCTTATTTTTCTCTCGGGCAGGCTCTCTCCATGCTGTGAAGCTGATCTCCACAGCCTCTTCTCCAAGGTGTGCCAGCTGGCTATTGCAGACTGATCACATGCAATACAGGACCTTCAGCCTTGCATTGTATGTGAGAATGGTGAGGGACTACCCACAACACAGAGGGGTTTATTTACTAAAGCTGGAGAGTCCAAAATCAGACTCCCTTCTGCATAGAAACCAATCAGCTTCTAACCTCAGCTTGTTCAATGAAGCTTTGGCAATGAAACCTGGAAGCTGATTGGTTTCTATGCAGAAGGGAGTCTGATTTTGGACTCTCCAGCTTTAGTAAATAAACCCCAGAGTGTCAGGGAGCAGAGATGAGTACCAAACCCTGCCAGTCTGAGGAATATTATAAGTACTATAAGAATTACAGCTTATTCATCTAACCCTAGACTTAATGAGCATTTAACCCTTATTTATGGTTCTAGTCACAGAATTGCTATATGTTTTCTAATTGCAGACACCAAAAGGTAAAAACATATGCAACACAATCTTTTATTTCCTCTTTAAAGACTAAGGGGTTGATTTACTAAAACTAGAGAGGGCAAAATCTGGTTCAGCATGGTGCATGGTAGTCAATCAGCTTTTAACTTCAGCTTGTTCAATTAATCTTTGACAAAAAAAACTGGAAGCTGATTGGTTTCTGTGCAGAGCCGCTCCAGATTTTGCATTTTCCAGTTTTAGTAAATAAACCAGTATGTGTATGATTAGACATAAAATATGTTCACTCCTTGCCTTCTTCAATCATTGTAGAGTAAAAAAAATACTTGGTTCATTCTGATCAACCTGTAAGTTGGCAGCAGTGTCCATAATCAATTACAGCCCTTGGTGCCAAGATCTGTTTCTATGAAAACCCAATCACTGACTTACCAGACAGTGTATATCAGCTTCTTCACCAGAAAAAGGGTGGAAGCTTTTTTTTCTCTCCTGGCCTTTCAGGACAGCACCTACAGAGAGCGCAGCTCCACCCATAATCACAGGAAACACCGCAATTAAAAGTCAGCCTCTTCCAACATGCCTTCAGTTATGGTGTTTCCTCTGCCATGGTTGAAGTGCTGCAGAAACCTGGATTATGGGGGGGCAGGGGCTGTGCTCTCTCCAGTGAAGGGGGGTGGAAGTCCTTACCTTTCAAGAGATGTGTATGTGGACCAGCCCAGCTCCTTCCACTGGTGGTTGAGGGGGGGTTCTGGCACCTTCTGTCCCCTTCCGGCTCAGTGGAATGATGGTCAGCCAGGGAGTCCCTGCCGTGTCTATGGGCTTGGAAGGGAGCGGGTCTCCTGGGGTCCGGACCATGGGAAGCCATCAGGTGGCTTCCTGCTGTATCTTGCAGGTCCGGCTGGCAGGGGACACTAAGCTGGTAGGCGGGACTTCTGGTGTGGCGGCATTGGTTCCGGCCACTGGAACGAAGGGGAAAAGGTAGGTAGGCGGGTGCTTCTGGCTCACCGGCATTCGGGAGACTGGCGGGAACATCAAAAGGACCACAGGTCTCAGCAAAGCTGTGCACTCTGCAGGATGGAGGAGGCAGTGGGTCCAGCAGCAGAAGCAGGCTCATCGTGCACGAGCCTAGTGGGGCACAGTGCCTTTATCCTTACGGTGCGTCCATCTCTCTCACTCTCTCTCTCTCAGCAGTAGGGAAGGAGGGGAGGTCAGGGTCCGGTTGCATGGGAGCCTGATGTGTTTTTATTCTTTGTCCTGTTCCCTTCCTATATTTCAGGCCAAGGCCACTATCAAGGTGAAGGGGGTCACGCTGATTAAAAGGAAGTGTCCATCTTATAGGAATCCCCTGAGAGATTCGTGGCCAAAGCCACTATGTACAGCCTGCGTGGCAAGTTAAGTGAAAGAAGAATATTCGCAGCCATACAGGAACATGTTTGATTCCGTCAAAAAGGAATTGTCAGAGATGCTGGGGTCAGTTCGATCTTTGTTAGATAAACTGTCGATGCTCCAGCTGGGCTTGCAAGAGAGCACCTTGTCCTGTCCTCTGCTGTCCACCTCAGTCCAGGTTGTAATCAGCAAATCAGAAGAAGAGAGAGGGCGTCCTTCTATCCCTCAGAGATTTGAAAGAAGAGGAGGGTGAAGAGCAGGTTGCAAGTTCGTCCAAATATAAACTATCATTGGAGGAGGTGGACAACTTGCTGAAAGCAATATATACGACGCTGGAAATTCAGGTGGAGAAAGTCTAGCTGTCAGTACACAACAAAATGTACCAAGGCCTAGGACAAGCTAAACATAGTCTTCCCGGTCCATCGAGTATTGTCAGACTTGATAACGAAGTAATGGAAGGATCCGAAAAGGGGTCTTTTCTTTTCCAAATCCTTAAGAAGAGGGTTCCTCTTCGAGGAAGACGAGTCGTTTGTATGGAACAAAAAAACGAGGTTGGATGTTGCCTTTTCACAAGTTTCAAGGCTCACTGATTTGGCTTTTGAGGATATGGGCATCCTGAAGGAGGCAATGGATAAGAGGGTAGACTCTCTCCTTTAAAAAAAGCGTGGAGTTCTTCCCTGACCAACCTCAAGCCGGCAATGGCTTCCACTCTGGTGGCGAGAAATTTAGAATGCTGGTTAGATCAGCTGGGGGATCACGTTGAGGCAGAGACCTACTGGAGAGAGCTTTTGGAGTCATTCCCAGTCCTTCCAAAGGCCGTAAAATATATGGCTGACGCATCTGCGGAGTATATTAGAATGACGGCCAGGTCCTTGGCACAAGAAGAGCTATCTGGCTCAAGACCTGGTTGGGGGACTCAGCATCAAAAGTTTAGTTCTGTAGGATTCCCTTTTCGGGAGACCTGCTCTTTGGCCCAGATCTGAAAACCGTGCTGAATAGAACAGCGGATAAGAAGAAAGCTTTCCTGTCGAAAAATAAGAAACAGCTGGTCAGGAAGAATTTTCATCCTTTTTCGCAAACCCAGAGAAATAAGGAGCAGACCCAGAAAAGAAATTGGAGGTTTCAAAAGAAGAGGGGTAAAGGGGGAGTGCTCTTCAGACCCTCAGAGTGACCGGCCAAGAGCCAATGACATTTCTCTTCCAGTGGGAGGGAGGCTTCGAGTCTTCTTTTCAAAATGGGAAGAAACAACATCAAATGTCTTTGTCAGAAACATTGTTGCCCAAGGATACGGCCGGCCTGGAGTTCTTCCGGGTCCCCCCCCCCCCCCACTGACCAGATTTTGTGCAACCAGTCTCCCTAGGAGTCAGGAGATGGCCTCAGCAATGACGTCCCTTTTGAAGAAACTGATGCAGCAGAAAGGCATCATTCAGGTGCAAAGGGAAAAAGAAGGTCAGAGGTTCTACTCTCACATCTTTTTAGTCCAAAAGCCCTCGGGGAGGTTCCGTGACCATCGATCTGCGGGATGCTTACCTGCATATTCCGATAGCGCAGTCTTCTCAGAAGTTCCTCCAACTGGTGGTCAATCTGGAAACGTCTATCTGGCACCTACAGTTCATGGCACCACCCTTTGGCCAGTCATCTTCTCCTAGGGTGTTCACAAAAGTCATGGCAGAAGCACTAGAGCCTCTGAGGTTTAGGGAGAATTTGGTGGTGCCATATTTGGATGACCTACTCCTGTTTGCGGAAACCAAGGCTTGGGTACTGTTAAATCTTCCGGCGACTCAGGCTCATCTGAGAAGCTTGGGAAGGCTGTTAAATCTGGAGAAGTCCAACTTGATCCCAGCCCAGAGGGTAAGGTTCTTGGGATCTACCATAGGTTCCGTACAACAGAGGATATTTCTTCCGGAGGAGAAAATAGAAAAGATTGTCAGCCCTGATTCAGTGCAACCTGTTGGTATCGGTCCGAGTGGCCATGTCAGCTCTGGGACTGCTTACCACCTCAATACCGGCGATTTAGTGGGAAAGGTTTCATTCCCGCCCTCTCCAGGGGAATATCCTGCGAAAGTGGACATACCAAGATCTGCTGGACATGCCTATAAAGATCGCTCCAAAGGTGAAGAGGGCTCTTTGGTGGTGGCGAGATCCAACCAACTTAGAGAGGAGTCTGCCATGGTCATTTTTGAAAGTTGAACAGCTAAAGACAGATGCAAGTGCATGGGGCTGGGGAGCCCACTTTGGAGACCGAAGGCACAGGGCTCATGGTCCAAAGCAGAGGCCAGGAAGTGTTCAAACTGGAGAGAGTTGAAAGCTATCCAACTGGGTCTTTCCTTTCAGCAGTCAGCAAAGGAGCCTCACATTCAGGTCCTCTCAGACAATACAAATGCTGTGGCTTACATTTCAAAACTGGGAAACAAGGAGCAGGAGACTGCTGGAGTTGGCACTAGAGATCCTGTCTTGGGCAGAAAAGAATTTGGCCTCCCTCTCAGCCATTCACTTAAAGGGCTCGCAGAATTGGCTGGCAGATTTTTTAAGCAGGAGAAAGCAGCGTGGTTCTTGAGGAAGAACTCCTAAGGAGAAAGGAGTTATCAGATAAGCTTATTGCCACCTTTATCGCAAGCAGGAAAGAAGTCACTAGAGCTATATATCTGAAAGTATGGAAGAGGTATAACTCCTGGTGTTCAGAGAGAGGTTTCCAGGTGAACAGAGTCATGTCTGTGTTGGAATTTCTCCATGAAGGAATGGAGAAGGGGCTAGCAGCAAGTACCCTTAAATCTCAAGTAGCAGCTTTACCAGTACTCCTGGAGAGAAGGTTATCCCAGGAGGCACTAATTCTTTGATTTTTTTTTTTTTTTTTAAAGCTTTGGCCAGGTCCAGGCCAGTTTCAGGTAATGTTTTTCCCAAATGGGATTCATCTCTAGTTTTACAGGGCCTCACAAAGAAACTGTTGAGCCCTAAAGAGGAAGCTTCAGTTCAAAATTTAATTCTAAAAACCATTTTCCTAATTGCCATTACGTCAGCTTGAAGGATAAGTGAGATCCAGATGTCTATTTCTAAACCTTTTTTTAGTTATTTTTCCAGACCGATTGGTCCTTAGACCAGATCCCAGTTTTCTTCCAAAGATCTCCTCATCCTTTCATCGTATGCAGGAAATAGTATTACCTACTTTCTGTACAGCTCCAGCTAATCTGGGGGAAGAGATGTTTCACACACTGCACGTGAGAAGATGTCTTTTGAGATTTTTGGAGGTGTAGGGAAGGAATTTAGGAAGCCAAACTCCTTGTTCATACTCTTTATGGGTAATCGCAAAGGGAAAGAGTCTCCAAGAGTACTCTAAGTAGATGGCTCGGGCAGGCCATCAAAGAAGCCTACCGGGCATTAGGAAAAGTCCCTCCGGAAGGGTTGTCGGTACACTCTGCAAGATTGGTGGTGGCCTCTTGGGCTGAAAGAGCTGGTGCATCTCCAGCTACGTGGTCCAGCTTTTCCACATTTATACGCCATTATAGAGTGGACTTGTTGGCTGTGGCGGACCAGTCTTTCGTAAGGAAAGTCCTGCGAGCGGTGGTCCCACCCTAGGTGTAAGTTACTCGTTTATCTTCTCCAGGTGCTGTCCTGAAAGGCGAGGAGAGAAAACCTTAGACTTACCAGTGATGGTATTTCTAGGAGCCTTTCAGGACAACAGCATGTAACCCCCCCTCTTTATCTTTGTGACTTTTATATCTGTAATTCTGTGGTTGGCATGGTGTTTGTTTCTGTTTTCCAGCATGTCAGAGGTTACTCTGCTATAACTAAAGGCACGGAGGAAGAGGCGGACTTTTAATTGCAGTGTTTCCTGTGATTATGGGTGGAGCTGCGCCCTCTCCAGGTGCTGTCCTGAAAGGCTCCTAGAAATACTGTCACCAGCAAGTCTAAGTTTTTTTTTTTTTTTTAATTCTTTATTTTCAGAAATGTACAATAAATATACAATAGCCACCACAGGATACAAGCTAGTTTATAAACCGTCATCCACAAGAGGCATTGGCCAACATAGAAGAAATTATAAACAGTACGAATATGATTCCCAACCTATGCAGTCAAGGGGAATGTAAGAGTAGACTCTTAAGAAGACTAAGCTAGTCTAAGAAATGTTACTGATGGGATCCAGAGTCATATGTTGTTATGGCTCTCATGAATGTCTGGGATTCGTAATAAACTTCTAAGGGAAAATAGTCTGCATCAGTGGTGCCCAAAAGAAATTCAAAAGAGCAAAGAGGAGAAAAGCGGAAGAGACATAAACTGAAAAGGGATGAGGGAGGCGGAAAAAGTAGTAAGAAGGGACAATAGGGAAGGGAGGCAGAGAGAGGAGTATAGGTGTGTGCGACCAATGGCACGACCAACTGAATCAGTTCAGATAAGTTGGGCAACTTACAGGGATGGTATTCAGCCGTGAGCCATTTGAAAATGTTTTTATGCTTGATGTCCCATTATTGCCCCATAGTCTGGGGAACAGGTAACCTTGGTTCAGGAGAACCAAGCTGAGTAGAAGTCTTCCTCCTTCCCGTTTACTGATGCCATCAGACCCTCCATATGTTTAGTATCATTAATTTTAGAAAACCATAGGCTGATGAGGAGGGGGGCATCCTCTGCCTCCAGAATAGTGGAATTCATGCTTCTGCAGCATTCAACAGATGAATAATCATAGGACGCTTGTAACATTTCAAAGACAGGAGTCAAGTGAAGTAAATATGCCACTGTGTTTTCAGGCATTTGAACATCCATCAATTTAAATATCCAGTATTTGATCTGTACCTAGAAAGCTTGGATCCCCTTACAGGAGCAGGTATTGTGTAGTAAGGATCCTTCTTCCTCCTTACAATGCCAGCAGAATGGAGAGCTTTGAGGAAATAATTTGTATAAGGCCTTGGGAACTCTATACCACTGCTAGAGTATCTTGTAGCCTGTCTCTTGTACAGCATAAGCAATAGAGGCCCTGTGGGTCATCTGAATAATTCACTCCCTTTGTTGATCAGTGAATGTGGTATACAAGCCCTGCTCCCATCTTTCCAAGTATTTTGGAGCCAGGGTAGTGTTCAAGGTGAACAGGAGCTGGTAGGACACTGATACGCCATGTACAGTCAAATCCTCTGCTAGGCAAAATTTTTCAAACTCAGTTGGGGTTGGTAATGACACTGACCTCCCCCAAGTAGGAGTCAGGAAATGATGAATTTGAATTTGCATGGCTTTCCAAAGAGGTAGTGGAGGGTCAAACATATTTTGTATGAGTAAACATGTAGATATGCTTTAAATTTCACACAAATGTATATCGCCAGGTTTTGTCTGTTTTGACTGTCCTTATTCTCTGTGCACTTTTGTGTAACTACAGTGGGTTCAAATTTTGCTGGAATGTTGTACCTGGTATGATGGCTCGGGGCAGGTCACGCAGCAAAAAGTGCTTTTATTACAGAACTGGGAGCGCTGTGCGTCTTTTTTTATTTATGTAGATTTTTTTTTTTGGCTATAACGTTTGTTAATATAAAACTTCACTCTCTCAGTCAACAGTGACTATTTTTAATCCTTGTGCTACTAATTATGTCATACATCCCAGTAGTCTTCAGGTGGGGAGGGAGGGTTCTCAGCTCAGCCAGTGCCTGAGCTAATGGCAGATGGATTCCATGCTACACAAATCTTCCCTAACTCAAGATGGCCACTGCCAGAAATGCTAGGGGGTATCTTTCAAAATTTATTTCTCAGCAAAACAAAGCATGGAGACATGAATGGATGGGTGAGTTTGCTTTGAATATTAACAATGAATTAAATAGCATTTTTGGTTTGTGTTGGTCAGATGCAGTGCAGTTCCACTTTAAGGTACAACAAAAGAAATCCATAAGATACTTGGGTTTGTTCTTGTTAGCACTGATATTTTACCATAATGAAAACTTTTTCTAAAATGAGAATGCTATTACAATCATCCCTAATTGTTATTTTTCTTTACAGGGAAAGGCATTGGATTTTTTGGGAATCAGTGAATCGGACACAAGATGGTTCCAGGAATTTCAGTTGAAGCCGTATGCCAACCCAGCAAAACTGGAATCTATAGATGGTTAGAATTTTAATGTTCTGATATCGCTCTAAATAATGAATGTGAACAGGACAGTTTGTGAAAACTGAACCAAGTAAAAGTAGGACTTGGCAGTCTCCTCATTCTATTACATTGGAATCTTTGAAATAAAAAAAAGAGAGAAGTTCCACTGTAAAGTTACCAACACTGTTTTTATAAGTCCCACAATCTTTTAGTAGGTGTTGTACAATCCATACCCTGACAGTAACCTAGCAAAGGTAAAATGCTTATGCAATGAAAATGGCTCTCGGATGTAAGTAATCACTTGTAATTATTTTAAGAGCTTTGGCTTATAATGGATGAAAGCAAATGATCATATGAACTTGTCTAGTTTGGCCATTTTTTTTCTAATTTTTATATTGCACTGTTAATTTTTCATTGCCTTTAGCGGAGACCATAAAGTAACACCTGAATGTTGGTATGAAATATTGAAATGAGCCACTAAAAATGTATTTGTTTGTTTGTGGCCAGCATTATACCCCAGTCACAAGCTTTCCTACTGTGTAAACTGTATAAATGTACTTTACCCACTCCGAGCATCTAATTTACCAGTCAGTAGTCTAAAAATAAGGAATGTTTCTGGTAAGGAATGACTTCTGATGCAGTTACCATAAGACTGCTAAAATGTCCTCCCTCAAACATACATGCATGCATACATACACTATTTAAAGGGACTTTTACCTACACACACTGGAGTACAGTTTGCCACATCCACACACCATTTGTAACACGTGATACTTTGTAACTGAGCACACCTTGGCTCCTGCATTCGGCAGTTTACTTGGAGTGTACTAATAAACGTCCTCCTAGGACACCTCATCATGGCATGTTAACAATCATACTACTTTCTGTCCTATGTGGGTGAAGCCTAATGCTCATCTTTGAAAAATAAAGCATTTTAAATTTAAATGTATTTTGTTACCTTATTAGGTTCTCGTTATCATGCACTTTTAATCCCACATTGTCCCGGGGCTATGACTGACTTGGCAAACAGTGGCTATCTGGCTAGAATTTTGCAGCACTTCAAAGCAGAGAAGAGTAAGTTGAGAGTGAAAGTAGAACATTGCATACTAAAATTGTTGATTATCCTATCTATCTATCTATCTATCTATCTGTCTTTGTACTGGCACACTGTTGAGAGGAAAGGGGGGTGGGGGGTGTTAGTACCTGGTTGTGCAGTAATTTGTGTGTAAAGCTGGTCGTACATGGATTGAAATGTTGCCGGTTCAGCATGGAGCAGCTGAATTTGGATCCAGTTATGGGCAGGGAGGTTGTACAGAAGTCAATCTACCGATCGACTTCTGTACAACTGCTCTGCCTGATTTTTCCGACTCAATCAGTGCCGATGTGTAAATCAATAAATATGCAGCGCTATAAGATGATAAAAATGAAGAAAAAACCATCCAACATCACAAATGGAATGCTAAAATAATAATAAAATGGTAAATGCATAAAAAGAGGCGCTAGGAGGCACCATAAATGACAATAGCGTGGTTAACGTCCAGGTATGACGATAAAGTGCTCAAAGTGATGTGATATATAAGTCCAAATAATATTAGCCTTAAGGTGAAGATCCGTGATTCCAGTGATAGTATATGGAAAATACTGAAAGGGTGAACCTCCTGCGCTAGAAATGGGGCCCTATCTCTCAAGCCGCTGACACAAACCTCCTACCAAAATGAGTGAATAACAATAAATAATATAAAGTGCAGCGCTAAACCTCCAATCCCATATATAATAACGGACATATGAAAGTGCTAAAAATATGTGCAAATTATATAACTGTGCAATATACAATCCATAATAATCAATATATTATAAATATATACTGAAAAAGTGTAAATAAATATTAAAGTGCAACACGTGTATTCCCTTCCGGGAATATTAAAGTGTTCTAAATGATAACAATAAATAATAAAATCACTGCAAATAATCAAATTGAATTCATATAAAACTAAGTGTCCAAACAAGTAAAACAACTCTCAATCTTCATGCATGTGATCCCAGGTGTCCACACTGTGTAAATCCAAACAGTGGCTACAGTGGCCCCTCACCTCCTTGCATAGACCCCACAGGGTCAGCTTGCCTTAAGAAAAAACACACCACTCTGATGAATTCACTCTGATGAAAATGAGGGTTCCTGAGGAAGTCACGTGTTTATCGTGACGCAACGCGTCGGTACGCGAGGAGGATTCTGGGAGCGCGGTGACGTCATTTCCGGCGTGGCGGCCATATTGTGAAACCCCTATATACAATACCCATGCAGGACATGCATAGCATGTGGTATAGAAGCCTGTAAACTGGAGAAATAAATGTGAGTGGGCATTTTTAATATTTATGGAGTATATAGAATAAAAAGCAGTTTTACACTATGTGAGTTTCCATTTATATATGAACCGAGGAGGAGGCTGCTGAGAGAATATATGAGTCTGGGAAGGATCCGGTGATTCATCAGAGTGGTGTGTTTTTTCTTAAGGCAAGCTGACCCTGTGGGGTCTATGCAAGGAGGTGAGGGGCCACTGTAGCCACTGTTTGGATTTACACAGTGTGGACACCTGGGATCACATGCATGAAGATTGAGAGTTGTTTTACTTGTTTGGACACTTAGTTTTATATGAATTCAATTTGATTATTTGCAGTGATTTTATTATTTATTGTTATCACTTAGAACACTTTAATATTCCCGGAAGGGAATACACGTGTTGCACTTTAATATTTATTTACACTTTTTCAGTATATATTTATATTTTTATAATATATTGATTATTATGGATTGTATATTGCACAGTTATATAATTTGCACATATTTTTAGCACTTTCATATGTCCGTTATATATGGGATTGGAGGTTTAGCGCTGCACTTTATATTATTTATTAGTATATGGAAAATGTATTGCACTAACCCAAAAGCACAGAAACTTGCGCACTTGAGTAACTCAGACCAACTCCTGGTCATCTGGAACTGGAAACCGGGACTCTGGGGGTCATCTGGCACACCTTAGCATAACAGGCAACACACCTTATACATCTCCAGGCGTAAATATATCCAGCAACAGGAATCACTCAAGTGGGTACCATTGGAATAACAATGATCCAGCTAGAACAATGATCCTCTCTACCTCACTCAAGAGCTGCTGAGGTTCTCCATGAGCCAGAGTGCTTGCTGATTAAGAAGGAAAGGAGTCCATTTCGTGTTGGAGAGCATATTGACCTTTGTTGTGGGGGTCAATACAGAGAGCACATTCTTCCAAAAGGATTTTGGCTTCCTCGGGTATATCCCTTGGTATTCCAATGGTACCCACTTGAGTGATTCCTGTTGCTGGATATATTTAACCCTGGAGCCTGGAGATGTATGAGGTGTGTTGCCTGGTATGCTGAGGTGTGCCAGATGACCCCCAGAGTCCCGGTTTCCAGATCCAGATGACCCGGAGTTGGTCTGAATTACTCAAATGCGCAAGTTATTGCGCTTTATGGTTAGTGCAATCTATTTTCCATATACTATCACTGGAATCACGGATCTTCACCTTAAGGCTAATATTATTTGGACTTCTATATCACATCACTTTGAGCACTTTATGCGTCATACCTGGACGTTAATCACGCTATTGTCATTTTTGGCGCCCCCTAGCGCTTCTTTTTATGCATTTACCATTTTATTATTTTAACATTTCATTTGTCATATTGGATGTTTTTTTTCCTCATTTTTATCATCTTATAGTGCTGCATATTTATTGATGTGAAGGATTTGAGGTTTACCTTTTATGCTGGCTGCTTGAACTTTACCTTGCGCTCGTTTGCTTGCTGTTTTTGAATTTGAGTGCCGATGTGTGTAGCTGGCATTGCTGATCAGTGTATGCTAATGTCTTCCTGCTGTCAGAATGCAATGACACAGCAGGGAGGATTTGCCCATCCATATTGAATGTGTGGATGTGAGAATCGAGTCAGGTTTTTTGCGCAACCTACTGATTGAAAAAAAAAAAAACTGTATCATCTATGGGCTGCTTTCGGAAAAAGAAAGGATTCTGATTGAAAATCATGTCTTCCATCGATAGCAATGGGATAGAACAGATCTTTCTGGATTCGTATTTATAGATGCAACAGTATTGACTAATTTTCCTTCCTGGCCCAAGCAGTGCTCAGTGCAGCTACCTGTATGGTAAGGCAAACATTACCTATCCTCTGGAAGAAAGGAAACTGTCATTTTATTTATTTTAAAGATTTGCCACATTTTGGAAATCATTCCCATGCTTAAACTTTCTTGTTACATAATTTTAAAACTTTTTTTAAAGTGTTTCACAGGAATGCACTTACTTTTGCTTTTCTATGATCCAGAGAAGGTTTCCTGCTCTCAGCTGATGTGGTAGAGCTGCTCCAGGCTCTGGAAGGATTATTATTATTATTATTATACATTATTTATAAAGCACCAATAGTTCGCTCAGCGCTGTACATTACAAAGGGGGACAGAACATGTGACAGAACAATACCAACACAATGCAAAACATGAGGGGATTGAGGGCCCTGCTCTTTCAAGCTTACAATCTAGGAGGGAGGGGGTGGTGGCACAGGAGGAGATAGCTGTGGGGGATGGAGTGGTGGGAAGAGTGGAGGAGGTTGGTCAGGAGGTGGGAAGTCCTGGAGGCGGGCATGGGAGGAGGAGACCAGGGAACTAGAGAGAAGGAGGTCTTGTGAGGAGCGGAGTGTGCGTGCTGCGCGGTACTTTAATATTAGGTCAGTGATGTAGTTCGGGGCAGTGTGGTGGACGGCTTTGTACGTCAGTGTTAGGATTTTGAATTTGATCCGTTGCGCAATCGGAAGCCAGTGGAGGGATTGGCAGAGGGGGGTGGCGGAAACGGAGCGGTTGGAAAGGTGAATGAGTCTGGCAGCCGTATTCAGGATCGACTGAAGCGGGGATAGCCAGTGAGGAGGGAGTTGCAGTAGTTGAGTCGTGATATGATGAGGGAGTGGATGAGCTGTTTAGTGGTTTCTGGGGTTAGGAACGTGCGGATTTTGGCGATGTTGCGGAGGTGGAGTCTGCACGAGTTTGTTAAAGATTGGACTTGGGGCTGGAAGGATAGGTTGGAGTCCAGAATGACACCAAGTACTCTGGCCTGCAGGGCGGGTTTCATATTGGCGTTGTTGGATGTGATGGAGAAGTCAATGGGGGGTGGGGTCCGGGCTGGGGGGAAGACAAGAAACTCGGTTTTGGAGAGGTTCAGTTTAAGGAAGTGGAGCGACATCCAATCTGATATGTCGCTCAGTAGGTGTGTGATTCGGGCAGAGACCGAGGGGGTGAGGTGGGGGGTTGAGAGATAGATTTGTGTGTCGTCGGCATAGAGGTGGTAGTTGAAGCCGTGAGAGTGTATGAGTTGGCCAAGGGAGGAGGTGTAGATGGAGAAGAGAAGGGGCCCAAGGACAGAGTCTTGAGGGACCCCAACAGAGAGGGGGAGTGAGGGGGAGGTGGTAGCATTATAGGTAACGCTGAAGGAGCGTTGTGACAGGTAGGATGAGAGCCAGGAGAGAGCAGAATCTCTGAGGCCGAGGGAGTGTAGTTTTTTGAGGAGGAGGGGGTGGTCAACTGTGTCGAAGGCCGCAGAGAGGTCAAGGAGTAGGAGCACTGAATAGTGGCCATTAGCTTTGGCGGTTAGAAGGTCGTTGGTGAGTTTGAGTAAGGCGGTTTCGGTGGAGTATAGGGGACGGAAGCCAGACTGTAGGGGATCGAGGAGGTGGTTGTCGTTGAGGTGAGAGCATAGGCGGGTGTAGACGAGGCGCTCGAGGAGTTTAGATGTAAATGGGAGGAGGGAGATGGGTCTGAGGTTGTTCGGGTCATTGGGGTCCAGGGAGGGCTTTTTAAGTATGGGGGTGATGTGTGCATGTTTCAGAGGGGAGGGGAAAGTGCCTGAGGAGAGGGAGAGATTGAAGATGTGGGTGAGGGAGCGTAGGATGGAGGGGGAGGGAGGTCGTAGGAGTTGTGAGGGGATAGGGTCGAGGGGGCAGGTGGTGAGGCGGGCATCAGAGAGAATCTTGGAGACTTCCTCGATGGTAGTAAGGTCAAAGGTGTGGAGTGTTGGGGGAGCTTCAGTATGAGGAATGTAGGGTGGGGTGGAAGTGGAGGTCAGAGCAGTGGTGGGGCCGTGGGAGAGGGGTGATGAGGGGGTAGCTGAGTGAGGGGGAACGGGGTTGGAGGGAGTTTGAGCAGTGACGAAGTCCCTGCGGGTAATGTCGAGGGGGAGGGGGGTTGAGGGGGTAGCTGTGTGAGAGGGGACGTGTGAGTTGCTGAATCCTTGCGAATTGTGTCAATCTTGTTTTTGAAGTGATTGGCAATCTCAAGGGCGGTGAGTGAGGTGCTGGGTAGAGGTGGGGGTGGCGAGAGTAGAGAGTTGAAGGTGGAGAAGAGTCGGCGAGGATTGGAGGAGAGGGTCTTGATGAGGGTCAGGAAGTAGGCTTGTTTGGCTGCGTGGAGGGAGGAGGTGTAGGTGTGGAAGGCAGATTTGTAGCGGGTGAAGGCTTGTTGGGATTTTGTTTTGCGCCATAGTCGCTCCAGGGCATGACTGTGTCGTTTGAGGGTTTTGGTGTGATCAGTCTGCCAGGGCTGGAGCGGTCGGGCTCTGATGTTGCGTGTGGTTAAAGGCGCTAGTGAGTCAAGGGCTGTTGACAGCGTGTTGCTGACAATTTTGCTGACAATTTTGTTGGGATCCACGCAGCTGCCTGATTGACAGCTGGCTTCACATCTTGGTGCACGTCTGGAAGTCTGAGCCAGCTGTGCACACCCCCTCATGGCACTCCACTAAGCACTCCGCTATGAACAGACCGAGAACTGAGCAATCAGCAGTCACGTGACTTCTAGGGTATTGGTCTTAGAGCCGATGTGGGACAACTGCAGAATAGAGGTGAGTATGGATTGTTTTTTTTTAACCCATAATTCTCCTTTAAAACAGCTCTGTTTCTTACATGCAAATGTTTCTGTTATTTCAGCATTCGTAGTGTAAGCGCAGATTTTTAACAAAACTTCCACAGTTTGATTGCTACTTCACTGCAAGGGTTAAATGCTTGATTAGGTCTATAGGACTGAAAAAAGAAGTTTCACTTACCTGATCCTCCTCTTCCACATGCTCCCTCCATGCTGCTAGATTGGTCCTCGTGACCTCTTATCCCCTACGCTCCTGCAGTTGCAAGTGCTCTGATGTCATCAAGTACAGCGCTGATCCCCATATCTCCACACTGGACATGAGGATGCCAAGGAACAATCAACTGCCAAAGCATAGGGGAGCAGAGGACCGTGCTGGCTGTAAGGTGAGAGAGGACCAGGTTAGTAGAATTGCTTTTCCCAGTCCCAGAAAACTGCAGGCCACTGCAAGGGAGGATTTTTACATTCCCCGGAGATTTAAGGATTTAGGATGGAATTTATGTTCATGGATGAGCTTGTGTACCATTAGTGAATAAAAAAATAAAGTATAGACCTTACTTGTGTTTAGAAAGCTGGTATCACATTACCAGGGACGTAGATGGGGGAGGGGAGGGGGGTTGGTCTGATCCCCTCCCCAGAGGAGATTTGCCAACCATCCCTGCAGCCCTTGAAATTTCCAATCGCCCGCGAGTGGAAATAAGGTGGGGGCGGTAACGAGCAGCCGTCTCCTGTATGGCTTTCAATGAAACAGCTGAAATCCGCAGGAGGGAGAGGAGGAGACCAAAGTCGTCGCATTCAGGAGAGTAGCTTTTAAGCATAAAAATGCTGACATTCTTAAGTGTCCCTCAGCACTAGGTGCCTTTTGGCTCTTGAGCGTTTTTGCATTTCAGTATTCTGGCCAATGAAATAATTAAACGCCCAAGCACTTGATGCGCCTTTAACGTGTTTGTGAAAACAAGGTTTAGGTGTGTTTTTGAAGCTACGTTTCTGTTAGGACAAAAGCATTTATAAAAGCAACCAATGTGCATGAAGCTTTCGTTTTTAATAATGTATAATGATTAGCAGATTTCAGCACAGGATTTTCAGTGACAAAACTATAATTGCATGACTTTATTTGATAGTATTATTGTTACTAGTTTTTCCATTATGGTGTTTGTCACCATAATAATGTATTTATTGCTGTGAAAGTTTATATTTTATGTGATGTTAGGGGGTTGTGTTTTTAGGTTAAAGTATATAACTAAAGCCTAACCTTTTTTTTCATTATGGATAAAGTAGGGGAGGGTAAACTGCTGTCCGTTTTTGTTGTTTGTTTTTTTTCTTTTTTAATCTTGTGTTTTGTTCAAGAGATGTATCTTCACTAACTGCTTTGTAGATTCAGCAGGCAGTGAGAGGATATCCTGTCATGTAGACTTAAAGGATAAGTTCACCTTTCTCAACTTGTTAGTGTGTAATATGTAACACGTTGAGCATCCACCACCTCTCCCTGATCCCCCTGATCCTCCCCCTCCTTGTGACAGCAGGCCATGCGGGGCTCCGCCCACACAGCTGCATTATTTATTCAGAGTTCTGTGAATGAATGCCTACAAGTATTGCCAGCTATTGTGGCTGATGGCTTGTAGTTCTCAATAAACTGAGGGTGCTGGTGAGCATTGAGCTTCCTGTCATTCAGTAACTGCCTGTCCGTATTGGAGGTACAGGCAGACAGCTACACTGACAGTCTGCAGGAGCCTCGCTTTGCACCTGCAATATGCTGATCGTGGGTGCAATCCTTTACAGGCTCCTGAGAAAAAAAAAATAAATGCACCTTTTTTTACCTGGGGGAAAAAAAGTTTTCTTTCTTGTAGCTTCAACAGGAAGGAGGAAGGTATGTTTCCAAAGAGAGGGAAATCCCCTATTAATTGTCATGGTAGCAAGTGCCCCCAGTGGAAGATTTCCCTTCTATTCCTGTTTTGGTGGCAACTTAAAATTGGATTTACCTTTTTACTTTTATAAGCAGTGACATTGGTGATCAGAACAATTAGAGAAAGCGAATCTCTGTAGCGGGGACACATACAGCAATAAAGAACCTGACTGTGGTTCAAACCTCTCACCGTTCAATTTAAATAAAAAAATTGCCGTTGGTTGTACTTTTTTTTTTTTTTTGTCAAGGCAATTTTTTTTTTAATGCTTTAGATGTACCACACAATGTACAATCCATTCGCCATGTCCTTTTTTTATCATACATGGCACAATATTAAATCAAAATGCCACAGTTTACTGAAACGAGATTGAAAGGGCTGTGGAATAGCCTAATAGAATAACAAGAGCATGATTCACATTGTGCCAGAGTCCTAAGTTGAAGGTGTAAGGTCTGAGTTGGTAAAGGGGGAGGACAGAATTAATTAGCTAAGTCCAGTATACCTCTGTAGAGGATCGAATGCTTCAGGATCAACTTTGTAGAGTAAAAGTATAAAATACACAACAAGCATGTTTGGCAGAGTGGAGTACCTTTTAACACCCTGAGAAAACAAGTTACATGGTTACAGACATTAGGGAACCCCAAGACCAGGGCCACCATTTGGAGTGGCAGCCAATACAGATTTAGGGGGCCGAGCGTCTCGAGGGACCAGGAGAAGGCAGGAGCAGGTGCAGGCAAACTGTGTGATGGACTACAGAGAAGTCTGCAGCTGCTGCAGCTCTGTGTCACTGAACTCACACATCAAGCTCATTACTGACACATCGCCTGCAGCTCCTCTGTCTCAGCGATGTGTCAGTCTTCTGTAACAAGAGCTGGGACTAAGAAGACCTCATTTACAAGTAGGGACTGTGTGTGCGCAAGTGAAGAGAGGGGGCTGTTTGTGTACGGGGGGGGGGGGGGCTGGAGCTGTGTGTGTTTACAGATGTATGTATGTAGTGTGTGAGGTGCTGAGTGTATACAGGTGTGTGAGGGGGCTGAGTGTGTAGAGGTGTGGGGGCTGAGTGTGTAGAGGTATGTGTTTGGAGGGGGCTGAGTGTATACAGGCGTGTGTGTGTGGGTGGGGGGGGGGGGTGAGTGCGTAGAGGGTATAAAGGTGTGTGTGTGTGTGAGGGGGGTGAGTGCCTACAGGTGTGAGTAGGGGCTGAATGCATACAGGTGTGAGGGGGGGCTGAGTGCGTACAGGTGGGGGGGATCTGGGTGCATACAGGTGGGGGCCTGAGTGCATACAGGTGTAGGGGTGATGTGTATACAGATGTGGAAGAGCAGTGGATATACAGGAGTGGGAAATGATGGTGGACAGGCCAGGGGGGCCCAGGCGCAAAGCTGTGTAAGGGGCCCAAGATGGGCTGCCCTTCCCAAGACAATAGACTATTGTTCTATTTTAAAGGTTATGATTAGCTGTGAAGATAAAGTAATTAATGCTGTTTCATTAGTTATTCCATTTAACAGTAGAGGCTGTATGTAAATTTTTTTTTTTTTTTTGTTCCCTTTCTCATTGCACAACTCTCTTGAATTCTCTGAATAGTAATTGTGAAAACTTTGTGGAAAATCTACCCACTTTCACTTATATTCTTTTATCCCTTCTTTTCTCCTGTGATAACTTTGGGGTTGCTTAGCTCATGTGTAGCGCTTGCCAGTGATTTCAGTCCATGCTAGATATGCATTTTCAGGGCTTTTTCTGCCCACTTTTATTAAAACAAAAGGAAAAGTCCAGCAAACAAACCGTTTCCCACGCAGGGATTTCCACCATCAGTATGAACAGAAATAATATTCAGCCTTGTGGCTCTCTTTAGCAGCCCTCTTGGTCAGGTCTCATGCCTTAATCCTCCTGGTCATCTAACACAATGTCCCAGTGCTTGTGTTCCAGCGTGTACCTCTGTCAGCTCTCTGTCTTTTCCTGCAGCTCCCTGCTGCTCTTTCTTTCAGGCTCAGACATCTGTCTGTCCTGGGCAGCACCTCTCTGCTCCCTTGCACACACACTGACTCCCGGAGGGGTGGGGCCCAGAACTCTTATCCTAAGTCTCCTAAGTGACAATTCAATATATGTGGATTGGATGCGGTGACATGTGAAAAAACATTGCTTCCTATGGGACCTGTTCACATATGGCTGGTGCACTAGTGGTGCGGATTCAGTGCGTTTCTTAAAAGAATCATGTACGATTTCTGAGCAGTGCGGTCCGGTTCAGGTGCGGATTACAGTCTGTTGACATCTATGGGAACCGTTTCTAAACTGCATGTGAACAGGATAAGATCCTGAACTAATCCTGTCCTGAACCTGACGTAAACCTGACGTGAACCAGTGAACAACTACTGTATCAATTAGCTGTGGGACCTGAGCTTCAATCCGCACCACACATGTGTGAATCAGCTCTAAGAACCCGGCACATACCTGCACCATCAGTATGCCTGTTCTCTTCAAAAGCAGGCCCAGACTGCCTTTCTTTAAGAATTAATCTTTATTCATTTTACAAATATAAAGATACAAACAGAAAAGAAAGCTTCTTCAAGGCAATTCCGTGAAGTCTTTACAGAACAAAAAGGAATTCCAAGAACACCTGCGCTCCACCGTCATCTGGGAACAATTATGTAACGTGAACATGAGAAGGATAAACACTCCGGTTGTTCTTATTATACAGGATTTATATAGCACCAACAGTTTGTGGTCATAGTAACAAATCGAGAAAGATAAAATAAAAAAATGGAAGTGGGGAAAAGGAAGATTACGGCCTCACAATGTGGACCCCTTAGTTGGGGTCACATGCTGAAGGGTTATCCTTAGCAATTCAGTAGGTGCCCAGACTGCCTTTTAACACTGTAACAGAGTACTGCTCTGTCATACTCTATTTACTGAACTTAACCAATTTAAAAAATGAATTGCAACCAGTCAAGAAAAGAGGGAATATGTACTTATTTTCTAGGTAGATTGAACAGCCTGGAAACCAGACTTTTGAAGTAAACTGCAATGTTTACACAGAGTTTTCGCAGCTGCTATGCAGGTATTGCTAGAGAACTGTAAAGAGAGAGCAGAAAAGAGCTTACAACAGGAAAACTAGAATTGTTAGGCATAGAAGGAAGAGTGGTGTATGGGAGATTTACTAAAACTGGAGCTTGCTAAATCTGGTGCAGCTGGGCATAGAAACCAATCTGCTTCCAGATTTTATTGTCAAAGCTTAAATGAACAAGCTGAAGTTAGAAGCTGATTGGTTACTATGCACAGCTGCACCAGATTTAGTAAATCTCCCCCATGGTACACTTTAGGGGTGTAGTTCAGGAGACTCCTTAAGGTTAGGGGATATAGTAAGTATTACTTTCGTTATGTGACAAATGCATTATTTGGGTTTTATAAACTAATTTGTGCCGTAAATTTGTGTTGCAATTTGCGGCCTTGAAACTCCTTGGCTGGACATGGGAAAACAATTTACTTCAGCTGATATACCTATCTGCTAAAAGAGAGCTGATTTTCGGTGAGTGCTAATTTATGGTTTTCTTCCACAGAACCTGTTTGTGCTGTTGGTCATGGTGTGACTGCCTTGTGTTGTGTTATTGCTGAGGATAAGTCCTGGATATTTCAAGACTACAGTCTTACTGGGGTAACCTGAGACATGTTTTTTATGATGCCTAAAGGCCGAGTTTACCAAATACTATCATTTTAATGTATTTTCTTCTTGCCTTCAAGATAACATTTTACAAAAAAAGGTTACATCTTGTTTCTAAACACACAACACACAGCTAAATACACAAAGGAAACACTGACAAGATTTTTTTATCTGCCAGAAGATTGGTAATTCTGTTCTTCAAGTCTTGTGATTCAAACACCTGGCTAAAAAGTATATTCATGTCCTGCATACCTAAAACCTATCTGCACACTACACTGCAGTTGAGTAATACAGCTGTTAGTTGGCCACGTATGGATTATTATTTGTCCAATCCCTGCTAAACTATCCGAATTTTGATCCGTCCATGGCCAGCTTTAGTCAGTGATTGGACAGGATAGCATCAGGAGAATGCTGAGATGGATAATCTCTGCTCCCTCCAGTTCCCTGTGTTAGACAGCACTGTAATGCTCTAGAATTCTGACTGGCTTGCAGTGCTACCCATCACTCTCCTAGTAAGTTCTGCTTTACAGGGAATTATAGAAGGTCAATATCAAGACAGATATATACCGCATTTTGATTATTTTTTAATGAATACATAACTTCATTAGTAGTGACTTTTTAAATCTGCTTGGAGTTCAAATTTAAAGCCAAATTCCATCCTTTTTAGGTTGAAGAAGGTTAGAACTTCTGTAAGGTTTTTTATTGCTTTCTTTGTCCCATTTGTGTTGAGTTGAGTTCCCTTCATGTACTGTACTAAGGGCACCCTGACACAGAGGCTAACAGTGCTACAGTTTATTTTGACAGCAGAGTTGTCCTGCTTTCAGAATACAATAACACAGAGGGGAGGATTCCTCTATCCACCTTGCTTGTGTGGATGGGAGTATCTGTTCAGTTTTGTCAGTCACCCTCCTGGCTGATTGAAAAAAAAAATTATCCATGTATGGCCAGCTTAACTGTTCCCCATGCTATACAATGTTTTTATTGCTGTTTAGATCTTTGAAATCCATCCTGCTCTGGTATAAAAATCTAATAGATATTCTAACCCTTTCCCACCCTGTCTAATGTTGGATGAAACTTTTGACAGATCTTGGGCTCTAAAGTGTTCAATTCATACCAGATAAAAAAAAAGCAAAGCAATGAGGAAAATATCATAGTTACAGTGGTAGACATGTTTGCCTCTCCCAAGATCATATGTAAAGCATACGGTACTATAATGGAGTTTCATGTTTTCAGTTTTTTAAAGACTCATATGTCTCTTCTCCATCAGATCAAACGTAAAATAATAAGTGTGGTTCTTACACCCATACTTCTACTTGAAGCTCAGGCTATATGATAAAAGTGTCTAGCAGGTGGCTGACAGTACTTGGTTGTTTTCTCCCTTTTAACCATCTCCCATACAGCAAATGTACATATACAGCTGGACGGGAGCAGCACTGATGCGGGTGATCATACTTGTACATCCTCCTGCATTGGTGGCTCATGTGTGCTCTCTGGAGCATGCATCAATTCAATCCGTGACCACTGTGTCCACCGGACACAGCAGATCATAGATCGGGGTACAGAATTGCTGTGGTTGGCCCTGTGCCATGTGATTGCTGTCACCAATCACAGTGATCAGAGTCAGCAAGAGTAAACAATGGCTGTCATTCATGATGCCATTGTTTACTAATGCGATCCCTGTGATTAGTCACATGGTTTAGGGCCGATCACAGTGCCCCTGCACCATATGATTGATGTGGCCAATCACAGTAGCAAACAATGGCATAATGAATGAACACAGAATTGATTGCGTATATTTATCACTTTCTAAGCAATCAATGTTAAAAAAAAAAAAAAAAGATCCTCATCAACTACCTAAAACAGTACAGTGTCACTATGCTGACACTACACTGCTCTGTTGAAAAAAAAATAAAAAATAAATATATATATATATATATACATATACATACACAGTGGAGGAAATTTAAGTATTTGATCCCCTGCTGATTTTGAATATTTGCCCACTCACAAAGAAATGATCAGTCTAAAAATAGAATGGTAGGTGTATTGTAACACTGAGAGACAGAATAGCAACAAAAAATTCAAAAGAAATTCATGTCGAACAAATTTTGCACTGATTGGCATGTTCATGAGGGAAATAAGTATTTGATCGCCTATCATTCAGCAGGATTTCTGGCTACCAGGTGTCTTTCATACAGGTAACAAGAGGATTAGAAGCAGTCTATTAAAGGGAGTGCTGCTAATCTCATTTTGTTACCTGTATAAAAGACACCTGTCCAAAGGAGCAATCAAACAATCAGATTCCAAACTCTCCACCATGGCAAAGACCACAGAGCTGTCCAAGGATGTCAGGGACAAGATTGTAGACCTACACAAGGCTGGACTGGGCTACCAAACTATCATCAAGCAGCTTGGTGAGAAGGTGGAAACAGTTGGTGAAATCATTTGCAAATGGAATAAACACAAAACAACTATCAGTCTCCCTGGGTCTGGTGCAAGATCTCTCCTCGTGGAGTGTCAATGGTCATGAGAACAGTGAGGAATCATCCCAGAACTACACGTGAGGATCTTGTCAATGATCTCCAGGCAGCTGGGTCCACAGTCACCAAGAAAACAATTGGTAACACACTACGCCGACAAGGATTGAAATCCTGCAGTGCCCGCAAGGTCCCTCTGCTCAAGAAAGCACATGTCCAGGCCCATCTGAAGTTTGCCACTGAACATCTGAATAATGCAGAGGAGGACTGGTTGAAAGTGTTGTGGTCAGATGAGACCAAAATAGAGCTCTTTGGCAACTCAACTCGCTGTGTTTGGAGGAGGAGGAATGCTGCCTATGAGCCCAAGAACACCATCCCAACTGTCAAACGTGGTGGAAACATTCTGCTTTGGGGATGTTTTTCTGCTAAGGGGACAGGATGACTGCACTGCATCAAAGGGACGATGGACGGGGCAATGTATCGTCAAATCTTGGGCGAGAACCTTCTTCCTTCAGCCAAGGCATTGAAAATGGGTCGTGGATGGGTGTTCCAGCATGACAATGACCCAAAACACACGGCCAAGGCAACAAAGGAGTGGCTCAAGAAGAAGCACATTAAGGTCCTGATGTGGCCTAGCCAGTCTCCAGACCTTAATCCGATTGAAAAATCTGTGGAGGGAGCTGAAAGTTCGAGTTGCCAAACGTCAGCCACCAAACCTTAATGACTTGGAGAGGATCTGCCAAGAGGAGAGGGCCAAAATCCCTCCTGAGATGTGTGCAAACCTGGTGGCCAACTACATGAAATGTCTGACCTCTGTGATTGCCAACAAGGGATTTGCCACCAAGTACTATGTCATGTTTTGTGAAGGGATCAAATACTTCTTTCCCTCATGAACATGCAAATCAGTGCATCATTTGTTAGACATGCATTTCTTTTGAATCTTTTGTTGCTATTCTGTCTCTCAGTATTATAATACACCTACCATTCGTTTTTCAGACTGACCATTTCTTTGTGATTGGGCAAACATTCATAATCAGCAGGGGATCAAATACTTATTTCCTTCACTGTGTGTGTGTGTGTGTGTGTATTTATGTATGTGTATATATATACAGTCATGGCCGAAATTGTTGGCACCCTTGATATTTCTCCAGGAAATCATGTATTTCTCACGAAACGTATTGCATTAACACATGTTTTGCTATACACATGTTTATTCCCTTTGTGTGTATTGGGACAAAACAAAAAAAGGGAGGAAAGAAAGCAAATTCGACATAATGTCACACAAACCTCCAAAAATGGGCTGGACAAAAGTATTGGCACCCTTTCACAACTGCGGATAAATAAGAATGTTACAAGCATGTGATGCTCCTGTAAACTCACCTGGGGCAAGTAACAGGTGTGGGCAATATAGAAATCACACCTGAAAGCAGATAAAAAGGAGAGACGTTCACTTAACCTTTGCATTGTGTGTCTGTCTGTGCCACACTAAGCATGGACAACAGAAAGAGGAGACGAGAACTGTCTGAGGACCTGAGAACCAAAATTGTGGCAAAATATCAACAATCTCAAGGTTACAAGTCCATCTCCAGAGAACTAGATTTGCCTTTGTCCACAGTGCGCAACATTATCAAGAAGTTTGCAACCCATGGCACTGTAGCTAATCTCCCTGGTCGTGGACGGATGAGGAAAATTGATGAAAGATTGCAACGCAGAATAGTCCGGATGGTGGATAAGCAGCCCCAAACATGTTCCAAAGACATTCAAGCTGTCCTGCAGGCTCAGGGAGCATCAGTGTCAGCGCGAACTATCCGTCGACATTTAAATGAAATGAAACGCTATGGCAGGAGACCCAGGAGGACCCCACTGCTGACACAGAGACATAAAAAAGCAAGACTACAGTTTGCCAAAATGTACTTGAGTAAGCCAAAAGCCTTCTGGGAAAACGTCTTGTGGACAGATGAGACCAAGATAGAGCTTTTCGGTAAAGCACATCATTCTACTGTTTACCGAAAACGGAATGAGGCCTACAAAGAACAAAACACAGTACCTACGGTAAAATATGGTGGAGGTTCAATGATGTTTTGGGGTTGTTTTGCTGCCTCTGGCACTGGGTGCCTTGACTGTGTGCAAGGCATCATGAAATCTGAGGATTACCAAAGGATTTTGGGTCGCACTGTAGGGCCCAGTGTCAGAAAGCTGGGTTTGCGTCCAAGATCCTGGGTCTTCCAGCAGGACAATGACCCCAAACATACGTCAAAAAGCACTCAGAAATGGATGGCAAAGAAGCGCTGGAGAGTTCTGAAGTGGCCAGCAATGAGCCCAGATCTAAATCCCATTGAACACCTGTGGAGAGATCTTAAAATTGCTGTTGGGAAAAGGTGTCCTTCCAATAAGAGAGACCTGGAGCTGTTTGCAAAGGAAGAGTGGTCCAAAATTCCGGGTGAGAGGTGTCAGAAGCTTATTGATGGTTATAGGAAGCGACTGATTTCAGTTATGTTTTCCAAAGGGTGTGCAACCAAATATTAAGTTAAGGGTGCCAATACTTTTGTCCAGCCCATTTTTGGGGTTTTGTGTGACATTATGTCATATTTGCTTTTCTGCCTCTGTTTTATATTTGTTCCAATACATACAAAGGGAATAAACATGTGTATAGCAAAACATGTGTTAATGCAATACCTTTTTTGTGTGAAATACTTGATTTTCAGGAAAAATATCAAGGGTGCCAACAATTTCGGCCATGACTGTATATATATATACATTTACACACACAGTTGGGTCCATATATATTTGGACACAGTCACAATATTAGTTTTCACATATTTACCAAAACCTATTCAAGCTATTGGAGGAAGGGTTTAGGAATTACAGCTCTTAAGAGTGGCCATCCCCCCTTTTTCAAGGGACCAAAAGTAATTGGACAATTGAACCAGAAGCTGTTTCATGGCCAGATGTGGGCTACTCCTTTGTTATTTCTTCATCAATTGAGCAGGTAAAAGGTCTAGTGTTGATTCTAAGTGTGGTATTTGCATTTGGAATCTGTTGCTGTGAACCTACATCATGCGTTCAAAGGAGCTGTCCATGCAAGTGAAACAGGCCATTGTAAGGCTTCAAAAACAAATCCATCAGAGAGATAGCAGCAACATTAGGAGTGGCCAAATCAACAGTTTGGTACATTCTGAGGAAAGAACGCTCTGGTGAGCTCAGCAACATAAAAATGCATGGACGTCCACAGAAGATACCAGTGGTGGATGATCACAGTATCCACTCTATGGTAAAGAAAACCCCATTCGCAACATCCAGACAAGTGAAGAACACTCTTCAGGAGGTGGGCGTATCATTGTCAAAGTCTACAATCGAGAGAAGACTTCAGGAGACCAAATACAGAGCGTTCACCACATGGTGCAAACCATTCATAAGCCTGAAGAATAGAAAAGCCAGATTAGACTTTGCCATAAAACATCTAAAAAAGCCAGACCAGTTCTGGAAAAGCATTGGATGGATGAAACTAAGATTAATCTGCACCAGAATGATAGGAAGAAAAAAGTGTGGAGAAGGTTGGAACAGCTCATGATCCAAAGCACACAATGTCATCTGTAAAACATGGTGGAGGCAGTGTGATGGCATGGGCATGCATGGCTTCCAGTGGCACTGGGTCATTGGTGTTTATTGATGATGTGACAGAAGACAGAAGCAGCTGGATGAATTCTGCAGTGTTTAGAGATATACTGTCAGCCCAGATTCAGCCAAATGCAGCAAGGTTGATTGGATGGCTCTTCACACTACAGATGGCCAATGATCCAAAACACACTGCAAAAGCAACCCAGGAGCTTTGGAAGGAAAAGAAGTGGAATATTCTGCAATGGCTGAGTCAATCACCTGATCTCAACCCAATTGAGCATGCATTTTACTTGCTGTAGCCAAAACTAAAGGCAAAAAAGACCCACAAAGAACAACTGAAGACAGCTGCAGTTAGAGCCTAGCAAAGCATCAGAAAGGAAGAAAGCCAGTCTCTGGTAATATCCATGGGTTCCAGACTTCAGGCAGTCATTGCCAGTAAAGGATTTTCAACAAAATGATAAAAATGAACATTTTATTTATGATGTTATTAATTTGTCCAATTACATTTGAGCTCCTCAAAATGGAGGGACTGTGTATAAAAATGGTTGCAGTTCCTAAAATTTGTACTTGATATTTATATTCAACCCCTTGAATTAAAGCTGAAAGTCTGCACTTCAAATTAATTTCGATTGTTTCATTTTAATTTATTCTGGTGGCATACAGAGCCAAAAGTATGAAAATTGTGCCTGTGTCCAAATATATACCTAACTGTGTAACAAAAAAAAAAAGAAATTACATTTTGCTACAATGTAAAGTAGTGAGTGTACAGTTTGTATAACAATGTAAATTTGCTTTCCCCTCAAAATAACTCAACATACAGCCATTATTGTCTAAACTAATGGCAACAAAAGTGAGTACACCCCTAAGTGAAATTGTCTAAATTGGGCCCAATTAGCCATTTTCCCTCCCCGATGTCATGTGACTTGTTAGTGTTACAAGGTCTCAGGTGTGAATGGGGAGCAGGTGTGTTACATTTGGTGTTATCACTCACTCTCTCATACTGGTCATTGGAAGTTCAACATGGCTCTTCATGGCAAAGAACTCTGAGGATCTGAAAAAAAAGAATTGTTGCTCTACATAATGATGGCCTTGACTAGAAGAAGATTGCCAAGACCCTGAAACTGATCTGCAGCACAGTGGCAAAGACCATACAGCAGTTTAATAGGACAGGTTCCATTCAGAACAGGCATCGCCATGGTTCGACCAAAGAAGTTGAGTGCACATGCTCAGTCATATCCAGAGGGAAATAGACATAGGATTGCTGCAGAGGTTGAAGGGGTGGGGGGGTCAGCCTGTCAGTGCTCAGGACTCTAATGGCAACCTGTGAAGCTCTGGTGAAGTCCATGCCCAAGAGCATGGGCAGTGCTGGAAAATAATGGTGACCACACAAAATATTTGACACTTTGGGCCCAATATAAATATATTTTCACTTAGGGATGTACTGACATTTGTTGCCAGCGGTTTAGACATTAATGGCTGTGTGTTGAGTTATTTTGAGGGGACAGCAAATTTACACTGTTATACAAGCTGTACACTCACTACGTCACATTGTAGCAAAGTGTAATTTCTTCAGTGTGGTCACATGAAAAGATAGAATAAAATATTTACAAAAATGTGAGGGGTGTACTCCCTTCTATGAGATAATATATATGTATGTAAGAAGGGGCGGCGCTAAAAACACTTGAAACATGAGAAAAAAGTCCCTCTGACAAGGACCCACACCAGTCCTATAGATTCCCTAGAAGCCACCAAAAGGAAAAAAAAAAGGAGAACTCCTTCACCAACATGGATCACACTGCCTCTTACCGAAAAATATTGACCCCCAATTAAGGAAAGGTCAATATATGCTATGTGATCTCCATAAGCAAGCAGCAAGCTTGTGAGCTCTTTAATCTGGATCTTCGATATAAAGTGACTCTGGGACGAACCTATAATAAATATTATCCTCATAGAGGACAATCCAATTTAAAGATAAAAAGGAATCCTCATAGTGTAGTATTTAAGAAATTTTTAAAGCCTCAGTCACAATAAAACACATACATCAAAAATTATACAAAACAGCATGTCACCATATCCACCAGTAGTTTGTTTCTAACCGACAAGATGGCTGCCACGTTCCAGTGTGCAATGACGTCATACGCTCAAACTCCTCCCTAAGCATTTTGTCATCAATGACGTCAGGGCCGTGGCCAGCATCAAGACATCCTGCGATTTCTAGAGGGAAGGAGGCCCCCCTCTCTATTGTTAAGCAAACACTGGAAAGGAAAAGGACGGAAGCCCCAGAAACACAACAGTATATCCTGTCCCAAATAATTTTCTTTATGCAATCAAAACTGATTGTCAATCAGAAAAAAATTAAACTAAAAAAAATATAATAATTACATAAATGGATACTAATAAATCCATTTCATAAGTAAAACCATAAAAACAAAAGCCATCACGCCATCTTGTGGTCAATAAAGATATATAGGTTAAAAATACATTCCATAATAAACTATGAAAACTAAAAAAAATCATATAATAAATAACAATATAATAAATGAACATCTCATAACACAAAAGAATATATAACCCAGTGTCACTGGAAGCCATGCATGCTCATGCCATCACTATATATATATATATATATATATATATATATATATCTCATAATTTGTAGACTCCATGACTTTTACACAGACTAAATAATATACACTTAAGTGGGTATTTTTATCAAAGAATTGTGGCAGAATACATTTTGGCCTAAGTTTATGAAGAAAGATTATTTGAAAAATTTTACAGCAAAAGTAAGTGGTTTTTTTTTTCAAAATTGTCAGTACTTTTTCATTTATAAAGCAACAAATAACCCAGTGGTGATTAAATATTACCAAAAGAAAGCTCTATATGTCTCACAAAACTGATATAAATTTCATTTCAATACAGTGTTGCATGGCGGAGTCATTGTCATTCAAAGCGTGACAGCACTGAAAACTGAAAAATGGCTTGGACTGGAAGGGGGTGAAACAGTCTTAACTCGAAGTGGTTAAGAGGCTCTGTCACTACCTGCTAACCTGCAAACTAAAGGCAGACTTGGAATCAGTTATAGGAGTGCTTGGAGAAACCTTGTCTGTATTAGTGATGGAACTCTATTTAGCATATCTTTGCAGTTATCTTTTTTTGAACAATCGCCCAAAGTGCCAACTTCCCTACCCCTACAGTGCCAGTGCTTGCAAACAGTGATAGTGGGCTTACTTTACAATGCATAGTGCCAATCTTATGGGAGTTTCCTTCTTGAATCGAAAATATTTTTAGGTTAAAGGGGTTTGGGGGGGGGGGGGGGCACTTTGATGGTCCATAATGCTTTCTATCCGACATTCTCTGAAATGTTGATTTTGAAGTAAGATTGTCACAAAGATTTCCCTGCAGAATAAATGAAGAGTACCTGGTGGTCATAGGTTGTCTTTAAGTTTGTAAATCATTATGAGCAGAAAAAGAGACCTACTGTAATGGTTGCCGGAAACATAATTCCCTTCAAACACTTTTGATCCTGATACCCATCTTCATGTTTTTCACAACCTGTTTTGCATATTGTTAATTATATCATATTAAGCATGTTGTTTCTATTTTTCTCTCTGTTGGTTTTATAATATCTTGACTTCAGCCTTCTGTATTTGAGCTTGTCCGTCTGCCTGACTATGGCAGCCTGCCTCTTATCCTGGAAGACTTTGCTAAAGATGCTGGAGCAACATTTAGTGGTAAGAGTAAAAACACATATTGAAGTTTATTATAGTGTACCAGTGTGCAAACCTTACATTCTTAGGACCATAAAAGAGGCACCTTGTGCCATCTTTAAAACATCGGGGTATCTCCAAAACTTGGGTGCTCTATTATGCAGATATCCACAACAGATTGATGCCTGGCTCATTTTCTTCTACCCTTAAACCTTCCTTTTGGCCACCAAATGTGAAGGGTAATCTTACTGGTCAATGGATGATGGGGTGGAGATGAGCTATTCCCAAGATTGAACAGGCAAGCTGTTGTAAGTGTTTGCATGATACAGATGTATTTCTCTAATAAATACATGTCATATCCAAGCCATTTAATATCAAGATCAGCCTTGAAGTTTCTCTTAACTATTACCATCCCCTGATACGCACACTCTCCTTCTCTTTGCCCCCCTGCCAATCCAGGTACTCCTCGGTATGGGGAGCATGTGACTCATTCATTTTCACTCCCCATGACATGTGCTTGGTTGATCAGGAACCCAGCAATGCCACATTGTGGTGGGAAGAGAGTCTTTAGCTTCCTCTCTTTGCTTTCATCACCCAAACAGAGTGGTGGGAGTGTGAATAAAGTGAATTATGTGCAGCTAGGGTGGAAGACAGGTGACCAAAGATTACCATTTGGACAGCACAATTAGACCATTTTACACATGCACCATCAATTGTTGTGTACTTGGATGGGATGTACGATGACTGCGTGGGTGCAGGTATCCAATCATCTTGTAGCTGGAATTCATTTAGCATTGTAGGCATAAGATCAAATCTGTTAAAATTATTGTATCATATTCCAAGTGCAAATGCAAGCTAGGTCAGTTGGAATTTCTGTAGCATTCATGATCTTTCATTACTGGGGACAAAACATTTGATTTACTTAGCATTAGAATGATAACATATGTAATAGGATGCAGTTTGGTATTTGAACGAGCTTCCCAACCTGCCTTTTCATTGGATCATTACAGCTCTGTATATTATTATTCTGTTTATATCTCAGATCTATTATTTTTTAACTTTTGGCTCAGTACGCTTCATCATTAAAGTTGCTAAACCTATAAATGAATAGTGCAGGTTTCAAACCTAGCTAGATGTTTGTTTATTGAAATAAAATTATCTCTGTTGAATATCTTAACTGACTGACTTATCTGATTTCAGCTAGTGAGCCAGATGCTGTTCATGTTGTTCTGGACAGACATCTGATAACGGGACAGAATGAAAACTCCACAATGGCTGCTGTTCAGAATCTGATCTTGCTCTGCAATGGAAGGTGGGTGCCAGCTTTCTGTCTGTTTGGTTGTATCAATATGCTGATGTTATGTGTGTAATCAGCACTTAAGAGACATAAAGACTTTTAATGTCTTTTAGGAAATAAGTGTAAACTAATCACATTTATTCATTGTATGCCTGATGTTTAAAATACATTTTTTTCTTTATGCATAATGTGTTTTACATGCACATTGGGCAGCAATAACGGCTGCTGATCTTCTGCAAGTCTAGATGGGTTATGTCTGAGGACAACTCTCTTCCAGCAGTTTCTAAGGACATGAAACACCTGTAGAGCTTATGATAGCTAGATACCATCTGGTATTCACCAATCCTAGACAGGTTAGGATTAGTTTTTGTTGTTGTTGCTGTGTTTTTTTATGAATTCCTGACAGAAGTACATTTTACTTTCACTTTTCAAGGTTGATTCATGGGAAGTTTGATTTTTAATAGATGCCTATTATAAATGACAGTCTGTATGCATACACACACACACATGTGGAAGCTTCAGAATTGCTAATTTTATTTTTTAAAGGTGCAATCTTGTGGGACTGCCTTCCTGATCCTTTTTTTTTTTTTTTTTTTTTTTTTTTTTTTTTACTACACTGTGGTGTTGATTTACTAAAGGCAAATAGACTGTGCACTTTGCAAGTGCAATAGCACTCATTTTCCCCAGAACAGTGAGTGTGGTGAAGCTGATCTCAACTTGATAAAACACCTTTGGGATGAATTAGAACGGAGACTGTGAGCCAGGCCTTCTTGTCCAACATCAGTGCCTGACCTCACAAATGCGCTTCGGGAAGAATGGTCAAACATTCCCATAGACACACTCCTAAACCTTGTGGACAGCCTTCCCAGAAGAGTTGAAGCTGTTATAGCCGCAAAGGGTGGGACAACTCAATATTGAACCCTATGGACGAAGACTGGGATGCCATTAAAGTTCATGTGTGTGTAAAGGCAGGAGTCCCAATACTTTTGTCTCTGTAGTGTATGTAGGAGGATTTGTTTAATCTCTGTGTATATGTAACAGTTTACAACTAGTTAAAGTAAAGATAAGGATGACAGTCCCTAAAGATGCACCTTCAAAAAGAACCAGTAAATAGTTTAGTCAGCCGATATCTAGGCAGAATTTAAATATTAGTTTGAGGTAGCTTGGCTCTAACTTACATTACTCATAATATTCCATTGTGAAAGAGAAAGAACTCTTTTCCTTTGTTTATGATTAGGTCTGTTATTTCAGTTGCTGGTTTTCTGAGGCAAAAAGGGAAAAAGAGGTGGAGAGGCATTCTGCCTTTTGCATACAAACTTATTAAAAAAGCACAAGGAACAACATGAAAGAAATAATAATCTATAGGCGAGGTAAAACCTTTTTAAGATGAAGAAAAGTATCACTGTTTGGGTTCCCGTTACAGATACATTTTGTGACAAATATTTCCCAGGACCGCACACTAATATAGTGAATCACCAAACAAACGATCACAAAATGGCTTTAACTGACTCTCCACCCATCAAGAAAGCCCCTCTAACCTGTTTCACTCCTGTAGGGCTTAATCATAGCCGCCCATTTTGTGATCATTTGTTTTGTAGTTCATTATATTGGTGTGAGGGCCTGGAAAACATTTGTGGTTATATGGTCGGGCTTGACATGCTCAGATCAGTGACCCAGCAGCTGTATTTGAACCAGCCGGTAAATCTGACAGGAGCATGGGAATGGTGCTGCTTTTCATATCGGTTCAGATATATTTTATGGACACAATATTACAGGAAAAGGAAGGAATAAATGATCGTATTTGTACTGCAGGAGACAACTATAATATATTTAAGAACCACAGTTTCCTGTATGGCTAGAAAGTCCACCAATAAATGGAGCAGACCTACACTACATTAAATGTTTATCAGCAATTAATGAATGCTTTTAAAATTTCTGTGTTTAGGAAATGAGGTTGCAATCGAGCTTTCATAATTTATATGAACTCGAATGATCAGCGGGAAGAACTGAAGTTTGATGTGATGTGACCAACAGCATTATAGAGTGATAAAAACCATTCCAACCATGCAGCATTGTGTTCACAGACTGAGACAATGGAGAAATCTGGATCACAGCAGGAATTCATTTTACTGTGGACTGAAAATCTATTCCGACTCATACTGTGATTGCAGTAAAGTGTTTTGACTTCTGCTGTGCAGCACCAATTCACTGCAATGAAGAGGAGCAAAGGCATGGGTTGCAGCAGCCATTAATCAACATATTTATTCATCCGGGTGCTGAAAATAAAAGCTTGATTGGTTTCTGTGGGCAAACACTTTTTCTCTTTTGGTCTGTATTCCTTTGAGCCAGTCACTGTTGTCTTTAAGAATTCATTGGTGATGCCAAATGTTTCAAAACGTCCCTCAATTCACTACCCTAAATTGACATCAACACAGATTTTTTTTTTTTTCTTCTAAACATTTCCTCCACTTCTCCCTCTTCCTATTTCAAGGCAGTAGTTGTACTGTATGTTAAAACATTTCAATAAATACACTTATAAAATAGTGTGGAAGATGTAGCATTTGTCCTCACTCTTGCTTAGCTTTTCTCAACCAGGGTTCCACCAAATTAAATGTTGCTGGTATAAAAATATACCATAAGTTGCATTCAAAAATCCCTCCATAATCATCACAAAGTTACTATGAACAGTACATAAAGTGATTGATCTCCAAGATCAGCCCAAACAAAATAGACAATTTAGTCTCAAAATCTAGGTGCTACCAATCAAAGATGAAGGGGGGCTCCCATGAACATGTAAAGAAAATAACAAACAACCCTGTTCTTTTTTTCATTTTCTTTACATGGTCCTTGAGCAGTTTCTGATTCTTAGATGTTGACCTCTGACAACAATTGCCTTTTTTATCTACTGACCAGGAACATTCTTCCCACTGATGAAAGAAGAAAAGTCCTTATGGCCACACTCCATAAACAGTCCATCATTATTGGCTGTATACAAACAAAGCAGTATAAACCCACCCAAGTGATCACAGTGGTGGAAAGAGATGTTAACACATTTCAGTCTTAGCGCTTACATAAGGAGCACAAAACACGTTAACCTCTCGCTCCCCCACTGGGATCACTTAAGTGGTTTAATGCTACTTTGTACATGGGAAAATAAGTTGGACTATGGTGTTTGTTTGGAGTGCAGCCATCCAGACTTTTCTTCTTTCATCACATGCACAGGTGTGCTACTGGCCACTGCTCAGTGTGAGGTGTGCATGAACATGGGCCGACCTCAAGTAGCGCTCTGTAATGCACATTCTTCTCACTAAATACCAGTGTAAAGGGTCTCTTCTTAAGCAGGAACTACACAAACCACCAGTGTAAGTGGGTTCTCCTCCACTGACCACCAGTGTAAAGGGGCACTGCAGTTGGCACTGTCTGCAAACCTTTTTAGTCATTATTCTTTCTCTCACATCATTATTACTGAAAATATTTTTGTTGTAGCGAGCAATCCTGGGTGTGAAATACGCAAAGTATGCCACATTCCTTCTTTTTTATGTTTTGTTTGTCTATTCTTATATCTCAACCTACGGTTCACACTAATGTACTGTGTGCTGTAGCTATAATAATTATTAGCAGAGTTTCATTGAGACCTGGAAGTTTTGTCAAGGGTTCGTCTGTGTCGAGGTTGAGAAATGCTGCTCCAATTTGTACACAACAAAGTTTTATTATCTAAAACAGGACTAGAGTGGTGTAGAAAAAAAACATTTCTGTTTTGTAAGGGTTAGCATCTCTTCCTTTTTTTATGCTCCCTGTGTATATTGAGGAGATGTATCCTTTTGGTGATTATGATGTGGTTAATCTTCCCAAAATGGACACAACAAAAAAAAAACACATTTTTATATAGATACTAAGCATAGGTTCAAGTGATAGTGATATCAGGTAAAGATGTCTCATAATGCTGGCACCATGTAGATAGCTGACTCTTGCAGCATGCAAAAGTGCACTGTGAACTGTACATTGCAGTATTACAAGTTACACATAGATTAGATGTAGTAATGGCTGCAGCACATGACAGTTTGGTAAACAGTGCTTTTAGACACATATGTCAGTTATCCAGTTTCACTATGCTCTGTTTTGAATTTTATTAATTAGATTATAGAAACTGATAAATGATTCATGTATAAACCCAGACATCTTCTTTTGATCATATTCATTAAAGATTCACAATTTTCTGGACTTCTCATCCATTTCATTCTTTCATAGTTTTATCAGTAGTCTAGAAGAGACAAAGCACTACAACTAATCTAATATACCTGACCTGTATTTGTTTGCTATATAATGTATATATTTTAGCTATATATCTGACTCTGATTGTAAAATATACACACATTCAGGGGGATTAACAAATCGTGCATGGAGAAAAATGTACCAAATTCTATAAGCACACTATTTTAGATTTTTATGCACCATATAAAAGTGTCAATACACCATCTATATTACCGCTAAGAGAGGAGCAAGTATAAACCATCTGAAACAAGGAGATACCCCTACATCTATCTTTTTCTCCCAATCCTCCCTTCCCCAACTCCCCTCCCTCCAAATCAACCCAACTCCCACCAACCTCCCCCCCTCCATATGTTCAATACCTCTTTGGCCCATTTCTAGCCCTGGAATCAGTTGTGGTCTAATCCCACTATCGATTCCTCCTCCAGGGTGAGACTCAGGACATGTACACCTATTCGGACTCTTGCCTCCCATCTTTGGATCCCAACTTCGGGAGCATCTTGAAACTCCTAAAACACCACCACTATTTTTAGCGAGAAAGAAAAAAAATCCCATCCCCTTCCCCTACCCTCTTACTGATTCAGAGCTTATGTCTTTCAAATAAAACCAGAGTCTTCTCCCCAAGGAGGAGGGGTCAGAAGACAACCTAAAATGCCTGTATAAGGGAAAGCTGAGATCTATAGTGAGGTGAGAGGGGAACCCCCCCCCCTTCTGCTCCCTCCACAGAAGCGCCTTCCTCCCTCTCAATTCCATTATCTCTTTTTAGAGACTACATACCATCTTTTCTTTTCTAAAGCTACACTCTCCTTAACCCCTTTAGACCATCCCGGAATGTCCATCTATAAATCTAGTCTATCACAAAAGTCCCTTAAATCTGGGAATCTCAATCTCGCTGAATGTCCGTCTTTCCACCCAATCAGGCAAGCTGGAAACCCCCAGTTGTATTGGACATTTTTTTCCTGCATTTGGTCCAACAATGGCTTTAAAGTTCTTCTAGCCAATGTCTCTGGTGCAATATCTGCGAAGATTTGCAGATTCTTTCCTCAAATTATGCTGGATTCCCCTGCAGCTTCTTTCAGATATTTACTTTGTCCTCATAGAAATGAAACCGTACAGTCACATCTCTGGGGGTATCCGCTGGAACTCCTTCAGGCCACCTAGTTCTATGTACTCTGTCCATTTTCAATTGATCTGTCACTTGTCTGCCTATTATTGGATTAAACTCTTTCCTCATTTTATCCCATAGATCTTCTCCTTGCGATGCTTCTAGCAAGCCCAGAATCCTCACGTTATTCCTTCTGTCTCTGTTCTCTTGATCTTCCAATTTGTATGCTAGTTTCCTTTGTTCTCTCTGGATTGCTTCCATATGCTTTTCTAATTTTATGATTATTTGAGCATGTTTCTCCAGTTTACCCTCCGTTTCTTCAAACCGAGATAGGACTTGTGCCATATCATTGTGTAATATCGCCATTTCATTCTTTAGAGAGTGCTTTAACTTCACAGACATTTCTGTGATTTTCTATTTTTGTGGGCATTTGTAAACTTGCGCCTAGTTCCTCCATGTTTTCTATTTCGCTTATGGGATCTTTTGTCTGATACACGTTCAATACACCTGATGACAGTCTAGTTTGATCTCCATTGTTTCCTAATTCATTTCTTCCTCTTACTCCCTGCTGTCTCTCAGGCGTTTGAGCCTCTGGGCTTTTCTCCTGTGGGTTCATATACTTTCTTATGGTACTTGTCAGGGATCCCCTCGATCCCCACCGCAATGGTCCCGGCGCAGGCGCACTGCACCGCCCTGTGCAGGGACACGGGCACTAGGTCCGGGCCGGCCGCGGCGTTCGAGTTCGCGCAGGCGCAGTAGAAGCCGCGGCCGCCCGCTGGGCACCAATGGCAGCGCAGGGCGGGATATTTAAATGTCCCTGGCTCTCCCTGGTTGGAGCCCTTGGCGAACACCCCTACCACTGACAGGTGTGCTCAGTAGTGGCGACCTGGTCCCGGGGTACTACAAGTCCATCCCCACCATCAGGGGCCCTGGTGAGCAAGTACCCTGGGGCTTAGACTCCGCGCTCTGGGCATGCCTGACCAGTGGAGTGCTAGTGGTGCCGCTCGGCGGTCCCTCACAGTACCAGAAGGCCATGACTGAGCCTCGAGGAGGACCCTCCCCGATGGAGGAGGTTTGCAGGCACCTGGCTACCCTGACGCAAGCAGTAAACATGTTACAGGACAGATGTTTGCAGATTGAGAATCGGTTTCAGGCCTGCACCATATCTGCTCCTGTTTCACAGGCCCCGGCTCCTGCACCCCCGGTCGCAGCAGCCCACGAGCCGGCTCCTGGGCCTTCCGCATCACTCCCTATGGCGGAACCCCCGAGTACCCTTACCCGAGCGCTTCCACGGGGATCGCACACGCTTCCGGTCATTCCGTGACTCCTGTCTGCTCTATTTTGAACTGCAACCACGGACTTTTTTGACAGAATCGGTGAAAGTGGGGTTTGTTATCTCCCTGTTGCAGGGTGAACCCCAAGACTGGGCCCACCGACTAAGGGAAAATAATGACCCCCATCTGGTTACGGTTGACAACTTTTTTAATGCTATGGCCATCTTATACGATGATCCACAACGGGCAGCCTCGGCCGAGGCCACATTATACGCACTCCGACAAGGTCGGCGAGCGGCTGAGGAATACGCCTCTGACTTTAGGCGTTGGATGGGAGACACTCGCTGGAACGAGTTTGCGCCTTTGCACCAGTTCCGTATGGGCCTATCTGAGCCTCTGAAAGACGAGCTCGCCCGGGTGGAGGTGCCCGAGACATTAGAGGACTTGATTGCACTTACCATTAAAATTGACCGTAGGCTACGGGAGCGCAGATTGGAGAGGTCTGGTCAGGGTCGCGGAAATACCTGGGGGTCATTCCAAGGATCCAGTCAAAATACTAGGCCAAACATCCAGAACCTGCCGTCTGAAGATGCTCCCGAACCCATGCAGCTAGGCCTGGCACGGCCTAAACTACCGCCAGAGGAACGCCAGCGCAGACGTTCCCAGAACCTGTGTCTCTACTGCGGTGAAGCTGGTCGCATGGTACGTTCCTGCCCGCAGAAACTGAGTAAGTTCACCTCATCTTCTTTATCTATTGGCAATATGAATCCGTCCCAATACTTAGTTGTCCCCCTCTCCTTTCAGCTTTCAGAAAGGACCGTGGGGGTGACGGCCATAGTTGATTCGGGGGCATGCAGCTGTTTTGTGGATATCAATTTTGCTCACCGGCAGGGTATCCCCCTCCGTCCAAAGGAGAAGGGGTTTCACATCTTTTTGGCTGATGGTTCCCGGATAAAGTCGGGTGGTTAACCAGGAGACCCCTTCCATTGTGACTTCCATTGCCGGTCAGCACCGGGAGCTCCTCCGCCTGGACGCTATTGCATCACCCCTTTTCCCAGTCATTCTGGGGCTCCCATGGTTGCGGGCCCATAACCCCCAAATTGACTGGGAGACTGGGGTTGTCTCGTTCCCTTCCCCATACTGTCAGGAACTGTGCCGAACTTCGGGCCCGGAGGTCCCCCAGGTCCTCCTGTGCTCTGAAGGGGATGCCAGCCTAAAACAAGTGATTCCTGCAGCCTATCATAAGTTTCTTGATGTGTTCAGTGAACGGGGAGCAGATACTCTACCCCCCCACCGCCCATATGACTGTCCTATTGATCTGTTACCCGGTTCTGAAATTCCCTTCGGGCGAATTTTTCCCCTTTCTGAGCTAGAATTAGGGGCCCTGAAGGATTATATTGAGGACAGCCTCCGGAAGGGATTCATCCGTCCCTCCACTTCCCCAGCAGGTGCAGGGATCTTTTTTGTAGAAAAGAAAGACAAGACCTTGAGGCCATGTATCGACTATCGGGAAATGAATAGGGTCACAATCAAAAATCGTTACCCATTACCACTGGTACCAGAATTATTCCAGAGCTTAAAGGCTGCAGTAGTATTTACCAAGCTGGACTTAAGGGGAGCCTACAACTTGGTTCGCATAAGGGAGGGGGATGAGTGGAAAACGGCCTTCCGCACCCGTTTCGGCCATTTCGAATACCTGGTCATGCCTTTCGGGTTGTGCAATGCGCCGGCCACCTTCCAGCACTTTGTAAACAACATCTTTAGGGACTTCCTGGATATCTTTGTCATCGTCTACTTAGACGACATTTTGATTTTCTCATCCTCCCTGGGAGAGCACAGGGTACATGTAACAAAGGTGTTGGGGCGGTTGCGGCAGCATGGGTTGTACGCTAAAGCAGAGAAATGTTGCTTTGAACAGGCTAGCATTACATTTCTGGGTCTGATTATCTCCACCACGGGGGGTCGCAATGGACCCTCAGAAGGTCTCTGCGATCTTAGATTGGCCTGAACCCACGGACAGGAAAAGCGTCCAACGTTTTATCGGGTTCGCAAACTTCTACCGGAAGTTCATCAAGAACTTCTCGGGTCTGGTCTCCCCCATCACTCAGTTAACCAAGCTTGGGACGCGATTCAGATGGACGCCAGAGGCACAGGAAGCTTTTGAAGCATTAAAGAAGTTTTTTACCTCGGCACCCATTCTGGGTCATCCTGACGCCTCCCTGCCCTACATCTTAGAAGTAAATGCGTCACAAAACGCGGTTGGCTCCATTCTTTCCCAGCGAAAGGGCGCCAAGGAATTACTTCACCCAGTATCATTCTTCTCACGGAAACTTACCCCTGCGGAGAAGAATTACAACATTTGGGATCAAGAACTACTGGCTATCAAGACCGCATTAGAAGAATGGAGGTACCTGCTGGAAGGTGCCTCACACCCCATCCTGATATTCATGGACCACAAGAACCTGGAATATCTGAGGACCGCCAAACGTTTGCGCCCACGACAAGCAAGATGGGCATTGTTTTTCTCGAGGTTCCAGTTCCACATCACATACAGGCCGGGATCAAAAAACACGAAGCCAGACGCGTTGTCACGCATGTACGAGGACGCCAAGGAGATCCCAGTACCTGACACTATTCTGCCTGCAGGAAACTTCTTGGCCCTCCAGACGAACCTTCGCTCCGAGATAATGAGAGCGTCCACAGCCATATCTACCTCCGATGGGGAGCCCCTCCAGAACAAGGGGGGACTCCTATGGAGGGAGGACCGGCTTGTGGTGCCGGAGGAAGCCCGAACCCTAGTCTTGGGACATTGCCATGACCACCCGATGGCAGGACATTTTGGCCCGGTCAAGACCCTGGAACTTCTCCGACGTTCCTTCTGGTGGCGGGACATGGCCAAGGATTGTAAGAGTTACATGGGCTCCTGTGTCATCTGCCAGCGGAACAAGCCTTCAAGAAATAAAGCGTGGGGCCTGCTACGTCCATTACCCATCCCTGAACGGCCCTGGCAGAAGATCTCTATGGACTTCATAGTCGAGCTTCCACCTTCACTGGACCACACAGCAATTCTCGTGGTTGTGGACCGTTTATCCAAGATGGCCCATTTCATTCCTTTACGGAAGACTCCATCAGCAGCCGAGACGGCGCAAGCTTTTATTCGAGAGGTTGTTAGACTGCATGGGGTCCCCGAAGACATCGTCTCGGACCGAGGGGTGCAGTTTTACTCGAGATTTTGGAGGGCATTGTGCAAAGCCCTGGATATCAAGCTATCCCTTTCCTCGGCATTTCACCCTCAGACCAATGGTCAGACCGAAAGGACCAATCGGACCCTAGAGCAATACTTGCGATGCTACACATCATTCTCTCAGGACGACTGGGTGCCACTTCTCCCTTTGGTGGAATTCGCGTACAACAACGCTTGCCATTCAGCAACAGGGCAGTCCCCGTTCTTCTCCAACTATGGGTTTCACCCTGTCTTCCTCCCGGATTTAGTCTCGGAATGCCCAATTCCAGCAACACAGGATGCACTAACCTTTTTCTCTTCAAACAATAAAAAACTACAGGAAGCCATCAGTCAGGCCCAAGAAGATTACAAGAGGGCTTTTAATAGGAAGCAAAGAGGGGATCTGGTGTTGCGGCGCGGAGAGAAGGTTTGGCTGGCTACATCTAACTTGAAGATGCTCTGCCCGTCAAAAAAGTTGGGACCTAAATTTATAGGCCCTTTTTGCATTAAGCGGATGGTCAATGAAGTGGCCTATGAACTTGTTCTCCCTGAGACACTCAAGATCCACCCTGTCTTCCACGTGTCCCTGCTGAAGCCGGTAGCCCCTGATGCCTTCCCGGAACGGGAATCCAGGCCCCCGGAGGCCATAACAGTCGAAGAGGAAGAAGAATTTGAGGTGGAGACAATCCTGAAGTGCCGACGAAGGGGGGGCCAGACCCAATTTCTCATCAAGTGGAAGGGCTACGGCCCTGAGGACAATTCGTGGAAACCAGCCCATAATGTCCATGCACCCAGACTTGTCCGGAGGTTTCTTTGTGATCACCCTTGGTGGAGAGATCGGGTGGGCATTCGGAGGTTGCCCGTAGGGGGGGGCAATGTCAGGGATCCCCTCGATCCCCGCCGCGATGGTCCCGGCGCAGGCGCACTGCAACGCCCTGTGCAGGGACACGGGCACTAGGTCCGGGCCGGCCGCGGCGTTCGAGTTCGCGCATGCGCAGTAGAAGCCGTGGCCGCCCGCTGGGCACCAATGGCAGCGCAGGGCGGGATATTTAAATGTCCCTGAGCTGTCATTTCGGTGCCTTCTGGTCTTACCTGTTTCCTGTTAATCTGAACCTTTGCCTTGTAAGTTATTTGACCCGGATTGCTCTTGACCTGCTGATTTCTCCTGCCCAGACCCTTGCTTTGCCTGACCTCTCTTCCTGGATGCCCCTCATTAGATCTGACCTACTGTTGCTGACCTGGCGTGTGACCCGACGATTCTCTGCCCGCTCCCTTGTACCTTACCGTCCTCTACGTTACCAACTCGGCCTTCGCACTTGCTCAGCCATCCATCCCATCGGGGTCACCCGACCTCCTCACATCTGGCTCTCCCTGGTTGGAGCCCCAGGCGAACACCCCTACCACTGACAGGTGTGCTCAGTAGTGGCGACCTGGTCCCGGGGTACTACAAGTCCATCCCCACCATCAGGGGCCCTGGTGAACAAGTACCCTGGGGCGTAGACTCCGCGCTCTGGGCACGCCTGACCAGTGGAGTGCTAGTGGTGCCGCTCAGTGGTCCCTCACAGTACTTGTGTTTAAATTTGTTTGGGGTGGGTTTGTTCTTCCCCCTTTTACAGATCTGCTCTTCATTTTTTTGAGATTATAATGCCAGCTTTATCACACAATGCAGAGTTTTATTTCCGAGATTAGGGCAGATATCCTTATATATTCCTATAAGTTTTCCTCTCTCCTTATCCACCGTATGTTACCAGGTACACCCTGCTGACTTTAATATTCTTATCTTCTGCCCATTCACGTTTTCTTTTTGGGACTTTTGTATTTCAATAATTTTTATTAATTTATAAACATTAAAAAAACACAGGAGCAACAAGACACGCCCATACAGGCGCCATCAATTTTTCTCAACATAAAAAAATAAAGAAAACAGTGCTCCAACACCAACAGAACAAAAGGTGCGACCACGCAGGGGCTATCAGTGGCACATAAATGACAAAAACATTGGTGTAAAACCGACAGTAACTCAAACCAAAGGCAGCTATCCACTGCCACACCAAAAACAAACAGAAATAGAAAAGGAAGGAGGAGTACAAAAGGAAAAAGATGACAAGACCATGAGCAGGGGACCAGGAATGCCAATACCGAGCAACATCACAACCCCAGACTAGCCAGGGGGAGCGTGGGAAGGGCATATTGCAACCATGGCTCCCATATTTCCATTGGGAGTCATTACAGATACTCAACATTTGTTAATTATGCATCATAGTGGTCATACGGTCCCTCATCACCTGAAGAGGGACAAACGCCTGAGCAATTGTTCTAGTGGCTGACAAAAACAAATAGGAAGCCAATTTCTGCTGGTGAGCCAAGAGGCCCGGTATGGGACAATGAAGCAAAGCGTACCAAGCATCCTGGTGATGGAACAAGGTGAAAAGGAGGCCAAACACATGAGACCAAAAACCAATCAGTCTTGGGCATGACTACCAGATATGTAATACATCACCACGATGGCCACAACCCCGAAAGCATCGATCAATGCAGGCAGGGTTTGCCTGGGCCAAACGAGCCGGAACCCAATACCAACAAAACAATACTTTGTATGACGCCCTTTTTGGGACTTTATCAGATTTATCAAATTTTTATTCTTCATTCTTCCTCCTTCCTTCTGTAGACATATGTACCGATTTATAAAGGGAAAATAGACTCTCTTCTTACTCTGGACCCACGGGTGACCTCTCCTTTTCCTTACTTGGTCTTACCCCTTAGTTTTTCAGTCTCAGATAAAACCCTTTTAAGACCACCAAAGGAAACATTTTTACATCTACTCCCCTTTCCAAAACAGGTTCAGAGATTTAACCGCTTCCCGCGGTCACTCACTCTCACTGCCTGAGTTCAGAGAAAGGGACTTCCCGGTCCTTCTCGATCTTCCTTCATCGTTCACCTCTGAGGTCTGGGCTCCTTCAGCTGGTAATTCGGTCACCAGGGTTCTCCAGGGGTCACTGCTGATGTGGGGGGGTTCACCCTCCATGGATATCTCCACTCTGTCCCTCTGTACTCGGCTTTCTCCTCTCCACTGCAGCGGCATCTCCAGAACTTCCCAGAGTTCACTGTCACATGGATGAGCCCGGCACCCTCCACTTTTCAGCACCATCTTTGGTCCCTACTGCAGACTCCTCCAGCGCCGCCACCCCAGGACAGGACACACCGACAGGACAGAAGCAGGTCAGGGCAGGGTAGGGTCGGGTTCCACTGCTTCTCAGTACATTGCGTCGAGGCTTTGGTTAGGAGCTCCTACCTCATGCATCCTCATGGTGCCATGCTCAGGCCCTCCTCCCCAATCTGTGTATTTATCTTCCTTATTTTGCTTTCTGCCTTGATGTTCTGAAGAATATCTCCAGTTCTGTTTTCTATCCACTGGGGTCCTCTTTGATGTTCCTGATCCTGGTGTGTCTCTGTCTCTTTTAACACCATTGTCAGATATCAACCCTTCACATCTTCTCAGCCTCTTCCTCTTTACTAACAGATATACCTCCTGTCCAGAGATGGTCCACTTAATGGCCAACTTGCCAAATCTGTAAAGGATGAAAAGTATTCTGGAGAGTAGCATAACATATTTAAAAACATTTTTAATTTTTTTTTTCAGTTTTTGATGGAGTGGGGAAGGGTTAAGCCCTTTGTCCATTTTTTTATTGCTGTCTTTGTTTATACTGGGAGTATCACTCTTACGTTTGTCCTTTTGACAACTGTCACCTAATCAGAAAGGAAATATAAAATGCTAGAGTTGTCAGTAGAGCAAGAGAGAAAGTCCTTCAATGAGGATAAATGTTAAACCACTAGGGGACCGCCCACAGTACATATACTGTGGCAAGTCGGCCCCTGTGCGCAGGATCACGTTTATAAACGTCATCCTGATTTCGGGGTAGGGGTCCCGTGCCTGCCCTACCCGTGGCACCGATCATGGCTGCAGGTGTCAATCACCGGGTCCCGGCTGGTGATTACCCGCTGGAGCCCGGCGATTATCGGTAAACACTGACCGGGAGCACAGCTGCATTGTTTTCAATGGAGCTCTCCTTCCTGTCACTTTTCAGCTCATTGATCCGGATGGATGAGCACAGCCTTCTGGGTCAGTGTGTTACAGTGAAGAACACACCCCCCGCCCCCTAGTGAAACACTCCCCTCACACAGTTAACCCTTTGATTGCCTTCTAATATTCACCCCTTCCTCCCCAGTGCCATTAGTACAGAGTCAGTGCTTTTTTTTTTGCGCTGATCACTGTATTGGTGTCACTGGGGATGTCAGTGACCCCAAGTCAATTCCTTCCCAGTGTCAAAATGTCTGCTGCAGTCCCACAGTCCCCCCATAAGTTGCTCATCTCCGCCATAAGTCGCTGATCGCCGCTAATATTAGTATAAAAAAAAATCCAGTATCTATACCGCCATTTGTTAATGCTATAACTTTCACGTAAACCAATTAATTTACATGTAGTGGGATTTTTTTTAGCAAAGACATGGAGCAGAATACATTTTGGCCGAAATTTATGACAAAATTAGATTTTTTTACTGGACATGTTTTATAGCAAAAAGTCCAAAATATTGTTTTTTTTTTTCTCAAAATTGTCTCCCTTTTTTTTTATAGTGTAAAAAATGCACAGGTGATCAAATACCACCGAAAGAATGCTCAATTTGTGGGGAAAAAAGGACATAGATTTCATTTGGGTGCAGTGTTGCCTGACCGCGCAATTGTCAGTTTAAGTTATGCAGCGCCATAACACAAACCGCTTCTGTAACCGCTTCCTGACTGCCCTATAGCATAAATACTGGTACAGGGTGGCACGGGTGTGCAAAATCACGTATATAGGTACGTGATTCGCTCTCCCATGGTTTTCATGTCCCTCCCAGATAGTGTCAGATTACCTGTCAGTACACCATTAATCACATTTAATCCCTTGATTGCCAGGAGCACGCTCATACACAATAAACCTCCATTGCTAGTATAGTGTCTGAATGGATCAATATCTTTGATCAGATCAGCACTACACCAGCGTTCACATTAGTGTAGTGTCCCCAAAAACGCAGCGTTAGTGGGATCAGCCCTGACACCTGCCAGCACCTGCTTTTAGCCGCTACGCTACTCCCCCTTCTCCCCCAGCAAGTGTAGTGTCAGTAGCTCACTGTCACGTGATACATTGCCCACAAAACCACAGTGTTCGCAGAATCAGGCCTGATCTCTGTTAGCACTTGCCGATAAATTTTTATGACTCTCATATGCACCAGAGTGCTAGTACTAGTGCCACACTACCTTTTGGTGAACTGGCGAGTACCAGCGGTCCAGTACATCTTGGTCTTTCACATACCAACACTGAAGTATCACTTGGTGATGTTGCGAGTCCCATAAGTGCAGTAAATGCTGGTGCGGTGGCAAGCACAAGTAGTGTCCCGCAACCACCAAGAATTTGCACACAGGCCCGTAGAGCCCCTAGTATCCTTCCGGATGTGCTTGCAAATCCCGATTGGCAGCCAGCAAATTCTGCAGCACCTGTACTTCCCCCATTCACTGCCCAACCCAGAATTCAGGTGGAAGCAGCAAACTCCCCTTGATTTTTTTTTTTAAGCTCTTTTTAACGGAATATCTGTATGCTTTGTTTGTGGATCAAAGCATTTTATATGCACAACAATTTGTTGCCATGAACCCAAATTCAAACCTTGCCAGACCATTCGCATGGAAACCCATTTCGGTTTCTGAATTAAAATTCAAACATGGCAAAATTAAAACATGGGCATTACTAACAAAAATGAATTCTGGTTGTATTGGTCCATAGACCCGATTCATCATATGCCTGTGTTCTCTGCTGCCATGGCCAGGCATAGATATGAGAGTATAATGTGTTTTTGCTTTTCAACAACAATACACTCAGAATTTGACCCAGAATTTGACCGACTCCACAAAATTCAGCCCCTCGTAAATTACCTTAATCAAAAATTTTGCAGATGTCTATGATCCCCAGCAAAAAATCTGCGTTGATGAGTCCCTCATTAATTTTTCTGGCCGCCTTGCATTCAAACAATTTATCCCCAGCAAGCGTGCCAGATATGGGGTCAAGATGTAGAAGACCTTTGAGAGAGCAACAGGCTATACATATCATTTTCGGATTTACGAGGGAAAAGATAGTCACGTGGAGCCCCTCAGATGCCCAGACTACATGGAGAGCAGTGGCAAGATAGTTTTGGACTTGGTGTCATCCTTTTTCCATATGGGGTATCACTTATACGTGGACAATTTTTATTCAAGTGTGCCACTATTTATACATTTGTACAATCTTGGAACTGGCGCATGTGGCACTGTGTGACCTAATGTGTGCCCACCATTAGAAGGTGGATACAGGGCGGTATATTCTAATGCCGGGCATGCCACACACCTTTTCTGGCAGAAATTTCTTCTCTTTTTTTCATTCAGCCCACAGGCTGCATACAAAAAAAAAGAACATAGCATATACATGCTCAACAAGGGCCCAGCGATGTACTGGTACATCACTGGACTTTGAATGGCTATAGCAGGATGATGCTGCAGGCATCATCCCGGCATAATTTTTTTCAGCCGGCGATCAGCTTTCATGTAAAAGCAATCCTAGTGGCTAATGAGCTGCAGAATTGCTTTTACAGGCAGTGGGAGATGATGCCCCCCTCCCCCGCTGCCTTCCACTGCCTTCTCGGGCAGTCCCGTGCCATTGGGGGAACCTGAGAATGCAGCCAGTGTTTCTGCCAGCTGACCATAGAGCTGATTGGAGACCAGAATGGTGCCAATTATCTCTATAGCCTAAGAAATCGGAAGCTACGAGCATTTCATTGCTTCAGTTTCGCAGGATATAAACAGCGCCATTTGTAAATTGGGAAAGTATCTGATCACACTGATCTTAGTTTGATTAGATAATGTAAGGGCAGAGGAGATATCTAGAGTCTGATAGACCCCAGATTTCTCAAAAAGAATATATGACAATGCCCATTGAAGTTATAGGGGGTATTTGTATTCCCTGTGATAGCTTTAAAAGTGATAGAAAAAAATTAAAGGGACAGTGTAAAAATAATTTAAAAAAATCAAAATAACTTAAAAAAAAAAAAAAAATCACCCTCGCCACCCCACGCGCACACACCTATGTACACGAGCATTGACCATGTGTCGGTATCTAAACAGTGGTTGCACCATGCATGTGAGGTATCGCCATCAACGTCAGATCAAGGGCAGTAATTCTAACACTAGACCTAGAATCTAAAATGGTAACTTGTAAAGGCTTTTAAAACGTTTCCTATTGATATTAAAAACATATGCAGTTTGTCGCCATTGCGCAGGGAATGCACAGTTTTAAAGCATGTCATGTTTGGTATCTATTTACATGGCATACCATCATCTTTTATATTTTACCAAATAATTGGCCAATATATTGTGCAATAAAAGTAAAAAAAAATGTATTTTTTTTAAATCAAATTGCGTTTGAAAAATCGCAGCACCCACCATTTTATTCACTAGCGTGTTTGCTTTAAAAAATATATAATGTTTTGGGGATTAAAATAATTTCCTAGCAAAAAAATACAGATTTTTTTCATGTGAACAAAAAGTGTCAGAAAAGGCTTGATCTTCAGGTGGATAGAAGAGTTTGTCACTTAAATGATTTTATTGCTCACACATGCCATGGCTATATGTGGAATTACTCCCCAAATACATTTTGCTACTTCTCCATGTGTGCTAACACATGTGAGAGATGTTTTGGCAGTCTAGACAAGTACAGGACCCCAAAATCCAATAAGCACCTTCTTTATTTCCTCATTACACTTCCTGACTACCTATCACAGTTTCAGAGGCCCTGAAATGCCAGGATAGCACCAACCCCCCTCCAGACCCCCTTTTGGAAAGTAGACACCCCAAGGAATTTGATAATAAGCATGGTGAGTATTTTGCAGTTCTCGTTTGTGGCCACAAGTTTTTGAAAAATGAAGAAAAAAACAAAAACATTTTTTTTTTTTATATTTCAAAACCTTGTGAGAAAGAATGAGATCTGCAAAATACTCACCATGCCACTTTTTAAATTCCTTGGGGTGTCTACTTTTCAAAAAGGGTCATTTGGGGGGATTTGGTGCTATCCTGGCATTTCAGGGCCTTCTAAACTGTGATAGGTAGTGAGGAAGTGAAATGAAGTTACGCACCTTCAGGCTTTCAAAATGGTCATTGGATTGCAGACTCCTGTATGTGGCTAGGCTCACAAAATGTCTCACACATGTGGTATCCCCATACTCAGTAGAAGTAGAAGAATGTATTTTGGGGTGTAATTCCACATCTAGTCATGGCTTGTGTGAGAAATATATAATTTAAATGACAACTTTGTGTAAAAAAAAAAAAAATTTTTTTTTTTTTCAAGAAACTTGTGGAAAAAAATAAATCTTCCATGAACTCAATATACCTCTCAGCAGCTAGCTTAGGTTGTCTACTTTCCGAAAAGGTGTCATTTGGGGGTGTTTGTATTTTGACACCTCAAGAAATGTGATGGGCAGTCAGAAAGTAAAAGCTGTGAAAATTCCATTATCTATACCATAGTTTGTAGACACTATAACTTTCACACAGAGCTATCAATATACACTTATTTGGATTTTTTTTTACCAAAAACATGTAGCAGAATACATTTTGGTCTAAATTTATAACTAACTTTGAGTTTACTATATATTTTTTATAGCAGAGAGTAAAAAATATTGCTTTTCTTCAACATTTTTGGACTTTTTTTGTTTATAGCACGAAAAAAAAAAGCGCACATGCAATCAAATACCACCGAAAGAAAGCTTTATTTGTGTGAAAAAAAGGATGTAAATTTCGTTTTGGTACAGCATTGCATGACTGCGCAATTATCAGTTAAATTAGTGCAGCGCTGAGTAGCAAAAAGAGGCCTGGTCATTAAGGGGGGTAAATCCTGTGGAGGGCAAGTGGTTAACAAATCTTGTTTGCAATCAATGGCCCGCATTAGTGGGAGAATTTTGTAGTATGGTGTCCCATAGAAAATGTTTCTTATGAAAGGAAAGGTTTTCTGACAAATCTCTTGGGTGTACTCATTTCTGCTGAGCACTGTATATACACATGAGGACACGTTGCAATTAAAAAAAAAAAAGTAGACACTGGACAGACTAAGACTGGCTATTGACAGGCAGATGGCTCACCAACAATAATTAAAATAATTGTGGTTTGTCCTCAAACTCATCACTCATTGAAGCTGCTGCGTTCCAATTGACATCAATGGGCCTGTCTGCACAGGGCGGTATGGAGCATACCTTCTAAGGTACATTGAAAACAGAGCATACTGTATCTGTCATCTTTCTTATATTCTACTCTGATAACATAGTACATACCTATTCTAAAATAAAGTGCAATAAGAACAGAACATTGCTTTATAAGATGATGATATCATAGGACAAGTTTTGTGTAAACAGCTTATTACATATTGTACGTACATCGAGGGAGCCATAATTGAGATGCCTTTTTTGCTTGGCGGCCAGTGTTTACTTCCACTGCGGTCTCCCAAAATGTATACAGACAGAGCTTTATCAGTAGATTTCCAGTGAACTGAATATACTCTCAAAGTGGCTGAAAATGTAAGTGAGTTTTTGTAGCAGCTGTTTAGCAGTCTGAACTATTTTATGGCTAACCTTTCCGTCACAATATGGCAAATGACTTAATGATGATCTACAAGCAGTGTAGATATTATTTTGCAGTAAAACATCACTGTTATGTGTAAGAGGCTTTCTGCTTTTAGTACAAAAGAGGGGGATGCCTTATGGATAGCTATGTCCAGTGGAGAGGGTCACCTGTGGGGTAGGGGCTCAGGAGCTCTTAGTGTAGTTCCCTGGTTTGGCCGCTAAGTGTCACTATAGGTAGGTGAATACAGTCAGGGATTTCAAGTAAAATATTACTGCTATTCCCTGTCTGACCAGTAGAGGGGTCAATATTATTCCTAATAGCTGGTGGAAATAATTTTTTTGCGAGTTTAAGATTTATGTCCTTTCAATTCGTTATCCAAACAACTCAAACTACAGCCTTTACAAATATGGAAATAATAAACTTTAAATCGCCTGTGTTTTTTTATAGTCTGAGAAAAAGCAGAAAAAAACAAATGATTTGGCAAACAGTAATAAAATATAAAGAACAGCAAAATAGCAAATGATAGGAAATATACACACTATATTGCCAAAAGTTTTGGGACCCCTGCCTTCACACACATGCACTTTAATGGCATCCCAGTCTTAGTCCGTAGGGTTTGCGGCTATAACAGCTTCAACTCTTCTGGGAAGGCTGTTCACAAGGTTTAGGAGTGTGTCTATGGGAATGTTTGACCATTCTTCCAGAAGCTCATTTGTGAGGTCAGGCACTGATGTTGGACAAGAAGGCCTGGCTCACAGTCTCCACTCTAATTCATCCCAAAGGGGTTCTATTGGTTGAGGTCAGGACTCTCTGCAGACCAGTCAAGTTCCTCCACCCCAAACTCGCTTTGTGCACTGGTATGCAGTCATGTTGGAAGAGGAAGGGGCCATCCCCAAACTGTTCCCACAAAGTTGGGAGCATGAACTTGTCCAAAATGTCTTGGTATGCTGACACTTTAAGAGTTACCTTCGCTGGAACTAAGGGATCAAGGCCAACCCCATGAAAAACAATCCACACCATAATCCAAACTTTACACTTGGCACAATGCAGTCGGGCAAGTACCGTTCTGGCAACCGCCAAACCCAGACACATCCTTCGGATTGCCAGACAGAGAAGCAAGATTTGTCACTCCAGAGAACACATCTCCACTGCTCTAGAGCCCAGTGGCGGTGTGCTTTACACCACTGAATCTGACACTTTGCAATGCACTTGGTGATGTAAGGCTTGGATGCAGGTCCTCAATCATGGAAACCCATTCCATGAAGCTCTCTACGCACTGTTGTGCTTATCTGAAGGCCACACCAAGTTTGGAGGTTTTTAGCTATTGACTCTGCAGACAGTTGGCGACTTCTTTGCACAGTGCACTTCAGCATGAGCTGACCTCGCTCTGTCATTTTACATGACCTACCACTAAGTTGCTGTTCACAGTTGCTTCCACTTATTACACAGGACTTCTTGCACAGGTGGCACTGGCAACCTATCTCGATACCACGCTTGAATTCACTGAGCTCCTGAGAGCGACCCATTCTTTCACAAATGTTTGTAGAAGCAGTCTGCTTGATTTTATACACCTGTGGCCATGGTGATTGGAATACTTGAATGCAATGATTTGGAGGGGTGTCCCAGTACTTTTGGCAATATCGTATATGTCCTTTTGTGACATATACGATGTATACTTTATAGTATAATATACTTATATATTATACTTTATACTTATATTAAAGTGACACTAAATACTACACTTATCGTCCAAAAAATAATCCATCTGCTACTTAATGGTCCTGTACTCTATTTTTTATTAAATCTTTTCTTCTTGTGTTTTTCTGCCTCTTTGTAGTGTCCTCCTTGAGCTCCTGAACCTCTGCTTTTTCGCTTCACTTCTGTTTATTTGAAGGAGTAGCACATGTTTGTCACTGATCAATATATACGATACATCCTATAGTCCCTAGCCCATCTCTTGAGTGAGCAAGAGAGGCTCGCTACAATTCTACATGCAGGGGAACCAAGGAGAATGAACTTAGAAAGCAGATCCCTGCAGCAAAAAAGGAATTTCGATATTGAGAACAATTGAAGGTACTTTTTTGAGTTAAGAAAACATATTTGTGAAGAATGTTTTAACCACTTGCCAACCGCAGTAAAGCTACAGTGTGGGCTGGCTGGGCAGAATCACACACACACATATACAGTATACAGTGGGGATCGAAAGTTTGGGCACCCCAGCTAAAAATTTGTATTAATGTGCATAAAGAAGCCAAGGAAAGATGGAAAAATCTCCAATAGGCATCAAATTACAGATTAGACATTCTTTTAATATGTCAACAAAAGTTAGATTTTATTTCCATCATTTACACTTTCAAAATAACAGAAAACAAAAAAATGGCGTCTGCAAAAGTTTGGGCACCCTGCAGAGTTAATATCTTGTACTGCCCCCTTTGGCAAGTATCACAGCTTGTAAACGCTTTTTGTAGCCAGCCAAGAGTCTTTCAATTCTTGTTTGAGGTATCTTTGCCCATTCTTCCATACAAAAGTCTTCCAGTTCGTTGAGATTTCTGGGCTGTCTGTCACGCACTGCTCTTTTAAGGTCTATCCATAGATTTTCAATTATGTTGAGGTCAGGAGATTGTGAAGGCCATGGCAAAACCTTCAGTTTACGCCTCTTGATGTAATCCCCCGTGGATTTCGAGGTGTGTTTAGGATCATTATCCATTTGTAGAAGCCATCCTCTCTTTAACTTCAGCTTTTTCACAGATGGCATCAAGTTACCATCCAAAATTTGCTGAAATATTATTGAATCCATTTTTCCTTCTACTCGTGAGATGTTCCCTGTGCCACTGGCTGAAACACAACCCCAAAGCATGATTGATCCAACCCCATGCTTAACAGTTGGACAGAGGTTCTTTTCATTATATTCTGTGCCCCTTCTTCTCCAAACGTACCTTTGCTCATTGCGGCCAAAAAGTTCAATTTTAACCTCATCGGTCCACAGAACTTGTTTCCAAAATGCATCAGGCTTGTCTATATGTTCATTTGCAAAGTTCAAACGATGATTTTTGTGGTGAGGACGTAGAAGAGGTTTTCTTCTGATGACTCTTCCATGAAGACCATATTTGTACAAGTATCTCTTTATAGTGGAATAGTGTACCACAACTCCAGTGTCTGCCAGATCTTTCTGGAGGGATCGTGCAGTCAAACGTGGGTTTTGAATTGTTTTTCTCACAATCCTGCGAGCTATTCTGTCTGATATTTTTCTTGGTCTTCCAGATCTTGCTCTAACTTCCACTGTTCCTGATGACTGCCATTTCTTAATTACATTCCGAACAGAGGATATTGACATCTGAAAACGCTTTGCTATCTTATAGCCTTCTCCAGCTTTGTGAGCATCAACTATTTTCAGTTTCAGTTTTCTAGAAAACTGCTTAGAAGAACCCATGGTGCTGATTGTTGGGGCAAGGTCAGATGAGTCTGGGCATTTAAAACCTTTGAGCTTTACATCACCTGGTCTTCCCAGACGATGATTGAGAACAATCCATGACACTGGCAGGTCTCAGCTTTGCAAAGGGGGCAGTGCATGCTATAAATTCTGCAGGGTGCCCAAACTTTTGCAGATGCCATTTTTTTGTTTTCTGTTATTTTGAAAGTGTAAATGATGGAAATAAAATCTAACTTTTGTTGACATATTATAAGAATGTCTAATCTGTAATTTGATGCCTTTTGGAGACTTTTCCATCTTTCCTTGGCTTCTTTATGCACATTAATACAAATTTTTAGCTGGGGTGCCCAAACTTTCGATCCCCACTGTATATATATATTTTGATTAAATAGTAAATTACACTTGCAGACTATCTATAAATGTTGATTTACACAAGAGTGGCTGTGTTTTGACAGCAGCACTTTCTCTATGATACATAGCAAGTCCCGGCTGTCCAATGTTTGCAGCAGCTGGGGAAGAGGAGCACCGCATTGGAGATATATCCAAAAAGTTTGACAACGTTCCTACAGCATATCTCCTACTCCCAAGGTCCTCAAGTGGTTAATAGACTGCTTGATCAACAGGTTAATCTGTCTGCTAATGCCCTAGAGATTAGTTTAGGTATTTCTGGATCCTAGTCCAAACCCACTTGAGTGAGCCCACCAGGAAGCTATCAATATACTGGGCCATTCATAGATGGTCAAGGCATTCCCCACCTTGTAGCCACACTTATACACTTCCATTGTGGGAATGCCCCAGTTACAGATGATTGGCTAAGCACAGTGGCAGCTTCAAACTGTTGCCCTTGGCTTGCTTTTTTGCGGCCCTTGGGGCAATATGTCAATCTCGGACATCAACAATGTGGCTAGACTTTTACCCACTGATTATGGCCTATGGAAGAGATTTTGTCTGCTTCTCCCAGTCAGAGCATGGAAAGGATCTCAGTTCAGGCTCTGATCACATGGAGAGGGCGCATCAGTCTGTGATGATGGATAATAACGTGATGAATCGAGAGAGCGATGCTTGAATTAATTTTCTGAATAAAGATAAAACTTCCCTCTAGAGTGGATGGAAAGGTGTAATATTAATCTTGTACAGGTTAATGGTCACAGGAAATATGAGACCCTTCTGCAGACTGGGTTGGAGAAACTCTTCAACTTGAGACAGAAATATTTAGCAACAATCTCCCTCAAGAAATCTATGAAGATAAATTAATACCACTTTTTCAGACTGTTGGAACATTGTATGAGTTTTGGACAGATTGCACAGGTGGGGGCCAGTCACCTCAAAGACAGCATGTGTAATGTACTTTGTGTATTCAGGGTTGGAGATGCTGAGCTCTCTGGGGTGGGCTCCTGGCTGTTGATTAGCTTACTGTTTGATTAGATCACTGTTAGATGTTAGTTGCTAGCTGTTGATTAGCTTACTGTTAATTGGATCACTGTTAACTGTTGACTGTTTATTATATGTACTGGTAGATGTACTGATGATATTACTGTTTACAGGTTGCATTGTTTAGGATCATGTGATCAAGCTCTTATCTGATTTTGTGTGGTATAAATTCTGTGTGAATTTTCAATAGAGGAAGTGCTTCCAATTTACACCCAAGCTAGTTTCGTCTAGTACTTGGGTGCAATGTCCATCTATAATACCTTGGTCCTGTGTCCCAGCGACAAGGATGTAGTTCTCTGAAGGAAGCACTCAAGAAGAGTGCCAGGCAGTCCAAGACACAGGTTTTTGAACTTGTCCTTTAACAGGGACACGACATTTAAACCTCTCAGAAGTTCTTACCCCTACCAACTCAGTCCAAAAAAAAAAGTTTTGGCTGGACATTGGCTATGCTGGCAGTAAATGGCACACTGGTCAGCCACCTTTCAAAACTTACTCTGTTTGCTTTGTTTAGGCCATTTATAGGATTAAAAATGTTTTCAGTGTACACATATAGTTGTGTTCAAAATAATAGCAGTCAGGCATCACTAACCTGATCAATCACTGTTTTTGGTAGAAATGATCTTTCTACATGGCAAATAATTTACTAGCAGGTGTAGTAGAGTAAAAGAAATCCAACAGACCCAACAGTCATGACATGCATGCTGCTGATTCTGTGTAATTGAATCACTAATTGAAAGGGGCATGTTCAAAATAATAGCAGTTTGGAGTTCTATTAGTGAGGTCATTCATTCTTTGAAAAACAGGTGGCAATTATTGCCCTTATTTAAGGAAGGAAGGCAGAAAATGTACATGCTGGTTACAGTGCATTTCTCTCTGAAATTCTGAGGAAAATGGGCTGTTCCAGACATTGTTCAGAAGAACAGCGTACCTTGATTAAAAAGTTGATTTGAGAGGGGAAAACATATAGAGAAGTGCAGAAAATGATAGGCTGCTCAGCTAAAATGATCGCAAATGCTTTAAAATGGCAACCAAAACCTGAAAGACGTGGAAGAAAGCAAAAAACTACCATTCAAATGGATAGAAGAATAGCCAAAATGGCAAGGACTCGGCCAACAATCAGCTCCAGGAAGATCAAAGAAGGTCTAAAGTTACCTGTGAGTACTGTTACAATTAGAAGATGCCTATGTGAAGCCAAGCTATCTGCAAGAAGCCCCCGCAAAGTTCCACTGTTGAAAAAAGGCATGTGCTGAAGAGGTTACAATTTGCCACTGTCAAGGTCCTACCTTTTCCCTGAGGTTATGTTACTCCATGTGCTGGCGTCCATTTTGGATTCTGCTGTGCATGATGGGAATCCTTTTTATGTCTTCAGGTCTCTGAGGTCCACCCCCCAGAGGGGCGTGGCTGATGACATATAAGCCTGTGGCCCGCACATGCTCTTTGCACTTGTGTCTTGTGTCTTGGTGTTACTATTACTCTGTTCTGACTCTCGTGACTCTCCTGGTATTCTGATTCGGCTTGTGACTTGACTATTCTTTGTATTCTCCTTTGATCTGACCCTCTGTTGCTGAACCCAGCTTGTGACCTGTGATTCTCGTCTGCTGTCCTGTACTGTTTTGTCCTGTTGTTGTTGACCCCGGCTTGTCTGACTACTCTTTTGTTTCTTCCACCAGCTACACGCCATTGGCGACGGCAATTACCGCAGCTGAGGTGTCTCGGGGGCCGCGACCTGGTTCCTGGCTGCGTCAAGTCCATCCCCACCATCAGGGGCCCTGGTGAAGGGCAGCCTGGGACTTAGACTCCGCGCCCTGAGGGACTTTGGTCTGTGGGTGGTGGTTGTCGTCAGCCAGTGCGTTACATTGTTAGGCCTGCCTGTCCGTTCCTCAGCTCCTGCCCTGACAGCCAAAGAGCACATTGACTGGCCTAAAGAGAAATGGCGCAACATTTTGTGGATTGATGAAAGTAAGATTGTCCTTTTTGGGTCTAGTGGCCGGAGACAGTTTGTCAGACGACCCCCAAACACTAAATTCAAGCCACAGTACACTGTGAAGACCGTGAAGCATGGTTGCGCAAGCATCATGATATGGGGATGTTTCTCATACTACGGTGTTGGGCCTTTTTATCGCATACCAGGGATCATGGATCAGTTTGAATACATCAGAATACTTGAAGAGGTCATGCTGCCTTATGCTGAAGAGGAAATGCCCTTGAAATGGGTGTTCCAACAAGACAATGACCTCAAACACACCAGTAAACGTGCAACATCTTGGTTCCAGACCAACAAGATTGACGTTACGGAGTGGCCAACCCAATCCCCGGATCTTAATCCAATAGAAAACTTGTGGGGTGACATCAAAAATGCAGTTTCTGAGGCAAAACCAAGAAATAGAGAAGAACTGTGGAATGTAGTCCAATCATCCTGGGCTGGAATACCTGTTCACAGGTGCCAGAAGTTGGTTGACTCCATGCAACACAGATGTACAGCAGTTGCAGAAACAGTGGTTATACAACTAAATATTAATTGATTCAAAGGAAAGCAAAATCTTCAAACATTTTTCAGTTTATATAGTGAATGTTTGAGTTTGTAAAGAATACAAACACTGTTATTTTTTTGAACAGTCTAATATTCACTTTTCTTAATTTTTTTTTAGAGGAACAACACAAATTTGATATATTTTTCTTCATGTTTTGATTTGGAATAGAATGTGTAGTGTTCCCAATGCATTTGTGTGTATGGAAATAAAAGCTATTAGAAGGATTTTGAGCTTTATTCACTTTTTTCAACACACTGCTATTACACAACTGTACATGTGTCTGTATGGATGCAGAGGTGCACTAGGAGACAAGCGCATTGTGATGCAGTTTTATGCTATTAAAATGGCCATGAAGAACAAAGAGGTTAATAATGACAGGTGTGTACCCACAGGCGTCTTACTGCATGTTCCTCTGCATACCTTAGTAAATTAGATCAATATTATTATTAATATTATTATTATTATACAGGATTTATATAACGCTAACAGTTTGCTCAGTGCTTTACATTATAGCGGGAGACAATACAGTAACAATACAGTTCAATACAAGAGGGTTTTGAGGGCCCTGCTCTCTGGAGCTTACAATCTAGGAGGGAGGGGTTAGTGGTACAAAAGGTAGTAACTGTGGGGGATGGAGTGGTTGGAAGAGTAGAGGATTCCAGTATTAGCTGAGGGCGGGATAGGCTTCCCTGAAGAGAGAGGTTTTCAGTGATCGCCTGAAGGTGAGCAGAGTAGGCGATAGTCTGATAGATTGGGGTAGAGAGTTCCAGAGGATGCGAGACGCATTGGAGAAGTCCTGGAGACGAGCATGGAAGGAGGAGACAAGGGAGCCAGAGAGTAGGAGGTCTTGCGAGGAGCAGAGAATACGGTTTGGGTGATATTTAGAGACAAGATCGGTGATGTAATTTGGGGCAGTGTTATGAATGGCTTTATACATCATTGTTAGTGTTTTGAATTTTATCCGTTGGGCAACGGGGAGCCAGTGGAGGGATTGGCAGAGAGGGGTGGCAGATACAGAACAGTTAGTAAGGTGGATGAGTCCAGCAGCATCATTCATGATAGACTGAAGTGGGGATAGCCTGCGATGAGGTAGGCCAATGAGGAGGGAGTTACAGTAGACGAGGCGAGATATAACAAGGGAGTGAATGAGTTGCTTAGTGGTTTCCGAGGTTAGGAACGGTCGTATCTTTGAGATGTTGTGGAGGTGAAGTCTACACGATTTTGTCAGTGATTGAATCTGGGGCTGAAAGGACAGATGCGAGTCTAGAATTACACCTAGTATCCTGGCATGAGGGGAGGGACTGATGATTGTGTTATCGATCTTGATGGAGAAGTCAGCGGAGGGGGCACGGGCTGGGGGGAATACTAAGAGCTCAGTTTTGGAAAGATTGAGTTTGAGGAAGTGGAGTGACATCCATGCCGATATGTCACTTAGTAGGCTAGTAATGCGAATGGAGACTTAGGGGTTAGGTGAGGGGTAGAAAAATAGATTTGTGTGTCATCAGCATAGAGATGGTACTTGAAGCCATGGGAGTTTATCAGCTGACCAAGGGAGGAGGTGTAGATGGAGAAGAGAAGGGGTCCAAGGACAGAACCTTGAGGGACCCCTACGGAGAGAGAGAGTGAAGAGAAGGTGGCAACGTTATAGGTAACAATGAAGGAGCGCTGCGATAGGTAGGAGGAGAACCAGAAGAGAGCGGAGTCTCTGAGGCCAAGAGAGTGGAGTTTTTTGAGGAGGAGGGGATGGTTAACCGTATCAAAAGCCGCAGAGAGGTAGAGTAGTAAGAGTACAGAGTAGTGGCCATCGGTTTTAGCAGTTAGTAGATCGTTAGTGAGTTTTAGTAGGACAGTTTCCGTGGAGTGCAGAGCACAAAAGCCAGACTGTAAAGGGTTGAGGAGGTTGTTGTTGGTGAGGTGGGAGCTCAGGCGATTGTAGACTAAGCGTTCTAGGAGTTTAGAGGTAAATGGCAGCAGGGAGATGGGTCTTAATTTGTTCAGGTTGGTGTGGTCCAGGGAGGGCTTTTTAAGTATGGGAGTGATGTGCGCATGCTTTAGAGAGGAGGGGAAGGCACTAGTAGAGAGGGAAAGATTGAAGATGTGAGGGAGCAAAGGATGGAAGAAGATGGAAGAAGAGGGTGACCGTAGTAGTTGTGAGGGGACAGGATCCTGGGGGCAGGTATTGCAGACAGAGCAGGCATTCCAGAGTGGCTCTGTGACTGAAGTTGCCCAGAATGAATTGCAATGTTGGGAGGTACAGTATCAAAGATTATGACGGCATATACAGTTTCCAGGAAAATGTCGTACGATAAGCATAAGTGCGATCAGCATGGTCAACTGACCAAAAGAGACAAAAGAACATTGCTCATCTGGTGGCAATGCCTGATAGCGACCAGATTTTGGATCCTCATGTTTAATTTCATCTATTTGGTGACGGGGTGAATATTCACAGATCCCCGGAGACGGCCCTCTTTCATAAATTCCTGGATGACGTTTCCAGAAAGTCACTTATATTGATAGTCTATATGCTCTTGGCAGCGAGAATCACTATAGCTAGACACTGGGAGCAATCTGTCATCCCGCTTGACTATGTTAAGAATAAACTGAATTGGATTACAATTAACGACAGACTCTACCTGTATTCTTCACAACAATACTAAGAAGTTTGATAAAACGTGGGACTCGTGGATTCAGTATATTTCCGGGCCATAATGTGCCCCGACTTGACCCTCTCTCTCTCTTTTTCTACTCCTTTTTCTTTATTCCTTATCATTCCTTTTTCTTCTGTTCTCTGGAGTTGGTCATGCCTAATCCATGTGTGTTCTACAACATTTGTTATGCCTTAACTGACCCTGACTCTGTGTGTATAGTTTCAGGTCCACGAACAGGGGTTCTTCCCCCTCCCCTATATCTCTTAACTCTCCCTTCCCTTCCCGGTTTCCTTCCCATGCCCCACCACTGTGTCTGTTCTCTATAGATGGTTAGATAAATGATGTGGGCTTTTCTATTTGGGTTATCCAATTTCTGTTCTACAGAGTCCCTGGTCTCCTGTTGAATGCTTTATGTCTGACAACCCATGCTCTATTGAGTTGTGTCGAAATCTACCTTTTGTGATATGATTATTGTTAATTTGTTATATTTGTTAATTTGAAAAACTGTTCAATAAAAACTATTGGAATCCTAAAATAACAAACATGTCATACTTACTTGCTCTGTGCAATGGTTTTCAACACAGCAGCCCCGTTCCTCCTCTTCTCAGGTCCCCTAGCCCCTTGCATCACTGATCGCCCACCATAGCAAGCTGCTGCTATGGGAGTACTCATGCGAGCTCGCTCCCGAAAAAAAAAACACAGTACAGTGTAAATATTTGCCACACCACAGATCTTCAGATTGAGTCCAAACTATATTTTATTGAAGAATGATCACATCACAAACAGAAGAGTGCAACATTTCGTAGCCAAGCAGGACCCCTTCATCAGGCATGTCATCATTACATGCTTGACGAAGGGCCTGTGCCATTGCACTCTTTTATTTGTGATATGATCGTTCTTCAACAAAAAAAGTTTGGACTCAATCTGAAGATCCATTGTGCTGGTGAATAATTACACTGTACTGTGCATGTTCCAGTGTCCTGCTGGGGTGGTTGCTGCAGCACCCATTATTTTAAAGCCTATTCCAGGACCGTGTGATGAGAAGATGGACAATTACATAAAACTATTACATAAAACACACAGAACGTGGTTCGCCCCCGCCCCCTGCTCACTAGATGGGATTGACAGCAGCAGGAGCCCGCTGCTGTCTCTAAGCCAATGAGAAGTGAGAAAGCTGAGCAAACCTCGGCTCTTGTGCACATCGCTAGATTGAGATCCGACTCAGGTGAGTATAAGGAGGGCTGGGGAGGAGGCTGCACTCCAAAGGTTGTTTACCTTCATAAATAGAATGCATGAAGGTAACAAACCTTCTGCCTTTACAAACACTTTAAAGTTTTGTAAATTGAGCCCAGTGCTGCCACCTTTTCTTGCAAGAAGACATTGTCTATATAAAGCCACTCCTGACCCACTGATGCTTTCCTCTACATTCATCCCTACCACTTCTTCCTTCATTGCGTCCAGTACAAAACACCTGGTGGGGGAATCCTGTGACCTCACGTGGGGACAGGGCAAGTGGGTTGGGGTGGGGCAGTGCAGGGGAGAGATAGAGATCCTTTAACTCTTACTTTCTAACCTGCATACTTGTACTAAGTACTGGAATCAAAGACAATCAGGCAATAAGAATTTTTCAGGAGGTCAGGAGTGGCAGGCTTCATATTCTCTAAGACACAAGAGTATATAATAAGCAACAAATTGTGTGTACTGCATCCAACTGGAATAAGAAAACGTTAATACAATAGCCTCAAGATTATTTTCTTTATTATAGGACATAACAAAAAATGCCTGTATTCAGCTTTTTGTATTGGTAAAAATTAGTTTTGTGTTGTTTTAATACCCTTCTTGCTTATATCAGTTGGCACGAGAATACCGTCATCCCGCTGACAGTTATCTAAGTCATCACTCTTTTAGGAAAGCCTTTATAATAACCTAAAGGAGATGGTTTTTGGTTTATTAATACCTTTGTTATGCTGATGAACTGCCATATCACATAAAAAGAGGAAAAAGAGAACTATAATTCAGTTTTGCATAATGCTGATCTAGAAATTACAAAGTACTACTGTGCTCTCTTTCAGATCCTCAAATGATAAAAGGTAAAGTAGGCATGGTTGTGCCAAAATACAACCTGTTTTGAATGGAATGTGGCCTAAAAAGGCGGGCCCTGAAAAGTTCCTAATTTATGTTTTAAGAAAAAACATTAATGACTGCATGGACTAAAATGTCCAAACATTTGCCCCCAAAATATCCTTATTCTCCAAATATAATCCATACACATCAACTGTAAGGAAACATGTTTTATTAACTGGCATCCATTTTGTATAATGCCTCCATTTCTAGACGTGTGAACAGATAGTTTCGATTTTGTAACTTCTCTCGTTTCTTTAGACTAGTTTAATTTCTGTAAATGGAACTACCTTATATGGTATCCCTCAACTATTTGCAGTTTCTGTTCTTCATGTAACTATATTGATAAGAATGGAATGTTTCATTGGTCATCTTGAGATTAAGCAACACCTACTGAGTTCTGTATAACCATTCTTGTCATGCATTAAACTTTCAGAGATTTAGTTGCACACTTCGGTGTCTGGAGCTTTATTTCTCCCAGGCCTGAGGGTGAAAATAATGAGGAGAAGGGCTACAGACATAGGCTGAATCCTTGCAATCATATCTATTCTGGGAGTGGTATCCTCATGTATTACCTGAACACAGCCATGTTCCTCGGATGGATTATCAGTTTCACACTTTATCCCTAGATTTTAAAATATCAAAAATATACCTAGAATTGATTGAAATATAAAGAACGGAGAGATTAAAGATAAGACGGAGGTTTTTGTAGGAGTGAAAGAATGAGGAGAATAGAGAGGAGTGTGGCGAAAATAGATGGTTAAATACTAGAGAAACAAGAAGTAAGCGAAAATAGGGAGAGGATTGGGAGGGTATAAATGGGGGGGTGTGGGAGAAGGGAATTGGGGTGGGATGGAATGGGAGAAGGGAATTGGAAACATTTTGTGAGAAAATCTTTGTTATGTAATGTTCTGAGATAAAGTGCTTTTTGTATTTATAAATTGAATAAAGATTAAAAAAAAAAGTATCACTCAACAGTTTGTTCATTTGTTGCCAGATAGTATTGTACTGTCCATTTATACACATCCACCTCTCCTTCCCGCAGTGCTGCCCTTTGCTGCCCACCCCTCCTCACTACAGTATTTACACCACTGTGGTTATACTGTACATTTTAGAATAATTGTTAACTTAGAACTAGGCACAAGTGCTTGATTATCTGGGAACAATCTATCAAATATGAATAGAAACTGTTGCATATCACTGTTAGACGTTAATTCTGCTAGCAGCAGAAAAATGCTAAATGCGGCAAAAACAGCTAAATGCAGCACCACGTTTAGCACTTGGATGTTTATTAATTTCATTGGCCAGAGTGCTTGCTAAATGGCCAAGTGTTAAACGCAGCTTTAGGAGTGTTTACATTCATTTTTGTCAGGTTTGCCATTTTTTGGCCAAAACTTTCCTTTCTTGAATGCGATTATTGTTTGTTCAGGAGAGGGCCAATTAACTGCCCCTAAACTCTGCTGCTGCTAAACTCTGATGAAAGCCTATGTGTGCATGGACACATAGGCTTTTATTGCGTTGAGTTCAGGGGCTTTGCATAAAACACCAAAAGCTCCTAAACTCACGTTTAGAAGCAGCATTGTACATGAGGCCTTGAAGTATTTTGGCACAGCTAGTGCAACAACAGATCGAACTTGCATAACGGTTTTGTTAAATTAGCCCACGGAAAATGTACTGATATTTCTAAGTACAGTATATTGTTCTGTAGTGGACTTGCTTTTAGTAAATATAATGCTGAAAATGAATGTAATAGGATGCTCCACTAGTTTTTTCCTAATTATATAATCATTTGCAGTATTTATGAAACTTTAGGTAGAATCTGTTGGCTAGGGAAGTATGCTCTCAAATGAAGTATGTTTACACTTTGTTTTACCCCTCCACCTAGGGTTGCCACCTCATCCCTTTAAAACCAAACAGATATTAATTACACAGCTTTTGAGGCTAATTTAATGCAGATAAGGCACTAAGTGACCTTAATCAGCCACAGAACCTTTGTAAATAATATGTGCTCGATTTTAAAGGGATGAGGAGGCCACCCTACCTCCACTCCAAACTCAATTCAAGCTAAATTAATCTCTCTACTAAACTCAATGTTTACATCCTGAAGGCCAGAACTTCCTCCCATAGTTCCTAAGTACAGTAGAACTCCATAGACTTTTAAGGGCTTGGGGCTGGCTCTGGAAAGTCTCCTGCATTGGAAGAAAAACCTTACAGAGTTCTATAGCATATGCCAAACCATGGAAGATCCAATCAGTAGGGTGTATACATTGCAGTGAGCTGCAGCTTTAAGAACTCAGTAAGTATACAGCTATGGGGGTGGATGGGTTAGTTAAAGCCAAAACTTCTTAGTTTTTCAGATAGAGTGAGGAAGGTATTTAACCCGTTAGGTTTTACTTCTATTTGGGGTTCCATCAGAGAGATTTTCTTTACGTCCTGTTCCAGGGACAATTTTACTGGACAGGAAGTAAAGGAAACCCCCCCAGTAGCAACATGGAGGAAGTTAAAATGATTTTTCTTGTATTAAGTAGGGGGTGCTACAACCCCTGTCAGCTTTTTATTGTGTTGTCTGTTACAGATTTTCCCTCACTTCCTATCTGGTAAAACATCCCTATAATTAGTGCAAAAATGAAAGTATTTCTAGCCACAACTTTATTTTTTGGGGTTTCTTTTACTGTTTGGACAAGGTAGGGAGTGGATAAGGCTCCCCATCAGGTTTTTTTTTAATGATTAGTGTTTGTGGAAAATCTGGTCAAATTCAATCAAATCAGTCTTTTTGAGTAAAAGATTTAAAATGAATTAACATATGAGCAGTCAATCATTTGTTATGTGCATGGCCAACAAAAGGGGCAGAGCTCTGGAAAAAGACTTTTCACAAGAAATCTGCTTTCTATGCAGCTTGTCTAAGAATTGAACCTCTGCAAAAAGGCTAATTGCACTAACGCAGAACAGTTAAAGGACACCCTTGTGCATATGGATTGCGATCATGAAAATGTGACCTAAGAATTAAAAACTTGAAAGAGTATGTCAGAAAAGGATATCAGGTACAATTTTCAATAATTCTAAATAAAATATCTAGCAGTTTTTGTTTAAGGTTGGCCCATTATCCTGGCACATTGCTATAGATGTGACTGCACATTTGGCATGGAGGAGTTTTAGGAGTGGTTCACACCAATGCTCTTTTAATGTTTTTTGCAGAAATGCACTACAGTCCATTTAACATGGTTTCCTTTGGGACATGTTCTCATCTACACCCTGTTCCAAATTATTATGCAAATCCTTTTTAAGTGTCACAAAATTAAATATTTTGTTTTTCAGTTTAACTCATGGATGGCATTGTGTGTCTGGGCTCTTTTGATCACTGAAAACAATCTCGGACACCTGTGATAATTAGATTGGCAGGTGAGCCCAATTTAAGGAAAAACTACTAAGGGCTCGTTCACACTAGGCTGTTTTGCCAACGCTTGCCAAACGCCCCTATAGCGTTTGGCAAGCGTTGGTCCGGCGTTTGCGGAGCGTTTTTTAACGCTCGGCAAACGCCGCATGCGCGGTTTAGCGGCGGTTGCTAGGCGTTTGCCGAGCGTTAATAACGCCCCACAAATGCCTATAATGCAGTTTGAGTGGTGTTACCGCTCCGCAAACGCCCCGCAAACGCGTCGCAACCGCATCGCAAACGCCGGCCGGGCGTTTGCGGAGCAGCACCATAGACGAGAATAGGAGGCTTCAAAGCCTCCTGACTCGTCCAGAGGCGTCCGTTTTGCCGCGACGCGACGCAAACGCTCCCGTTAGAACAGCACCATGTGCTGTAATGTGCAGAATTGGCAGAGGCGTTTGGGAAGCGGTAAAAACGCTTCCCAAACGCCTCTCTGCCGCCTGCACACAAGGCTAGTGTGAACGTAGCCTAAAGGAGGGTGTTCCACATTATTAAGCAGAGCACCATTTTCAAGCAATATGGGGAAGAAAAAGGATCTCTTTGCTGCCGAAAAGAGTGAAATAGTTTAATGCCTTGGACGAGGTATGAAAACATTAGATATTTCACGAAAACATAAGCGTTATTAAGAGATTTGTGGCTGATTCAGAGCACAGACGAGTTTGTGCAGATAAAGGCACATTGAGGAAGCTTTCTGCCAGATCCATGCATCGGATCAAGAGAGCAGCTGCTAAAATACCATTACATAGCAGCAAACAGATATTTGAAGCTGCTGGTGCCTCTGGAGTCCCACGGACATCAAGGTGTAGAGTCCTCCAGAGTCTTGCAACTGTGCATAAACCTTCTATTCGGCCACCACTAACCAATGCTCACAAGCAGAAATGGCTGCATTGGGCAGAAAAATACATGAAGACTAATTTTCAAACAGTCCTGTTCACTGATGAGTGCCGTGCAACCCTGGATGGTCAGATGGATGGAGTAGTGGATGGTTGGTGGACGGCCACCCTGTTCCAACAAGGCTGCGACATCAGCAAGGCGGTGGTGGAGTCCTGTTTTGGGCTGGAATCATGGGAACAGAGCTGGTCGGCCCCTTTAGGGTCACTGAAGGTGTAAAGATGACCTCTGCAAAGTATGTGGAGTTTCTGACTGACCACTTTATCCCTGGTACAGAAGGAAGAACTATGCTTTCCGTAATAAAATCATCTTCATGCATGACAATGCACCATCTCATGCTGTAAAGAATACCTCTGCATCAATGGCTGCTATGGGGATAAAAGGAGAGAAAGTCATGGTGTGGCCTCCATCCTCCCCTGACCTCAATCCTATTGAGAAGCTTTGGAGCATCCTCAAGCAAAAGATCTATGAGGGTGGGAGGCAGTTTACATCCAAACAGCAGCTCTGGGAGCCTATTCTGACATCTTGCAAACAAATTCAAGCAGAAACTGTCCAAAAACTCACAAGTTCAATGGATGCAAGACTTGTGAAGCTGCTATCAAATAAGGGGATCTATGTTACAATGTAACGTGACCTATTAAAATGTTGTTAAAAGTTTGATTGAAATATCTTTTGATTTCAGTAAATATGCTGCAAACACAACAAATGACAATTTTCAGTTCTTTACAACCTATAAAGTGTTTTGAACCGTACTGTACATAATAATTTGGAACAGTGCATTGTAAGTTTTTATGTAAAAAAAAAATACTGTTATCATTAGGAGGTTTGTTCAATAAAATTTGAATTGTACTCTTAATAGTTGATAACATCAATTATTTAGGTAAATGAGAAAAATATCATTTGCATAATAATTTGGAACAGGGTGTATGCTTTTTTGAGCAGCTGCATTTTTGAAAAGGATCAGGGACTTTTTTTAAACGCAAAAATCTGAGTTTTTGCTCCCATAGAGTTCAATGGTAATTCTGAAACGCATGTAGTACATTTTTGTTGTGTTTTGCATTTTTATTCTGTCCAGCAACAAAAACTTTTCCCCGTTAACAAACAAAAAAAATCTGGTAAAAATTCTTCAAAGACGCGTGTATAAAATGCAAAGCGAAAATGCAGAAAGTATTGCAAAAACGGATCAAAAGCAAACTACATAGGTGTGAATCAAGCCTTAGGTCTAACATGCACAGGTGGTCTGAGTAGCTGGTATGAGACAATGGGCTTCATTGACTAAAGGCATATAGGCTGTTCATGTTGCAAAAGGATTTTCCCTTAGTGAATGTGGTGAAAATTCACTTTGCAAAGCATACTCCATGACATGTAGGGAAATAACAAAAACATGACTTTTGTTTGTACATAATTGGATGCTAAAAGTGTTAGCAGATATTTTCACTTACTAAGCTAAGGGAAAATTCCCTTTCAAAGTAAATAGCCTATTTGCCTTTCAACCCTAATGAGAGCTACAGAGAAAACCTTGGCAGGAAAACAGATTTGGGATGTTTCTAGGTGATATTTCTTCACTTCATACTTTACTTTGACCAGCTCTCCTACAGCCTATTCTCCTGGTGCTGTTGTGTTAACATTGATGCAGAAAGGTTCTTTTTAAGACACTCATTGCAAAAGAATAACAGCTTATCAGCAAATTGACTGGGTGTCTGGCATTTTTTTTCCTGCCTCTAAACTCTTCTGCACTTTAGCCTATGTGTTCATGCACATATAAACGCTTAAGGCCCTTTCACACCACAGAAATGCAGTCTGGATGAATTTCTGCATGCTGATTTTTGATGCAATCCAGTGCATTTTCCCCCTTTTTTTTCCCTTCATCTTAAATGGGGGCATTTGTGTTCCAGTACGTTTGTGATGTGTTTAGGTGCGTTTTTGCCGCATTCCGGTACAGTTGTGTTCAGAAAAAATGCTGCATGTTCTACTTTTTTTCTGCACTGGAACTGACTGCACTGGCGTAAACTATGGCATGAGAACCTATATAACCTACTGTCCATGTCTTTTTGATGCAGAAAAAAATGCACTGGACTGCATCTGGTGGGGACAGACTGGTGTGAACTGGCCCTTAGAGGCGTTTAGAGGGAGGAAAAAAAAAACACCTCCAGTGCGTCCAGGTGCAGCAGAGTTTTGACGCTTCCAATTGCGTATAGGCATCTAAATGTGTGTTAACGCTAGGTAAGTTTTGCAAGTTAATTTTATTTCATTTGGTTTAAATTGGTTAATACATTCAATTGAAATTATTTATTCTGGCCAATGAAATGAATTAACACCCAAATGCTTGACATGGCTAAATGCGCCTAAATGCCTTTCACACTTTTACAAGCAACAGGTGGTTTTTTTTTTGCAAAACACTGCTGCCAGGAGGAATGGTTTCTAGAAGAGCTAAGGAAATGCCCTGTGTGCATGAGGCCTTAAATCTGAAAAACCCTCATTTACTGTATGTATTGAAGACTCATATAAATTAAATTGAAAATACACTGTCCGTAAAACAGATAATCTTCATAACATGGCTAATTTCAATTTCTATATATGAAATAATAGAATTTAAAAAAAAAACAAAACAAAAAAAAAACATGATTTTTCCCATCCCTCCAGTTTGTGCTTATTTATGCAATGTCCATATGGAGAGTGAGAAATCCAGTGTTCTGGTCATAGATCTACTAGAATATTCCTGCGGCGCACTCCAGAGAATGATTTCCTCACAAGAAGGACCACCACAGCCACAACAGTGCCACCCAGGACCATTCCAATCACCAGCGCAGGATAATTTGTGACAGCTACTGCAAAGGAAAATCTGGAGTTAGAAATTGTGTATACATATCTGATTTAAAACTAGTGTTTTAGTTTACTGGTTTATTGGTACAGTGGAGAAAATAAGTACTTGATCCCCTTCAGATTTTGTATGTTTGCCCACTTACAAAGAAATGAAGGGTGTATAATTTTTATCATAGGTGCATTTTAAATGACAGAGACAGATCAACCAAAAATCCAGAAAAAACACAGGATACAAATGTTATAAATTGAGTTGCAGTTCAGTGAGTAAAATAAGTATTTGATCCCCAAGCAAAACAAGACTTTGTACTTGGTGGAGAAACCCTTGTTGGCAAGCTCAGAGGTAAGACGTGTCTTGTAGTTGGTTACCAGGTTTGCACACATCTCAGGAAGGATTTTGGGACACTCTTTTTTACAGATCTTTTCTAAATCCTTAAGGTTTCTTGGCTGTTGCTTGGCAACTCGAAATTGCAGCTCCCTCCATAAATTTTCTATAGGATTAAGGTCTATAGACTGGTTAGGCCACTCCATGACCCTAGGTTCGCAGCTAAGCGGTTTCTGCAGCGTTTTGTGGTTTGCAGAAACGCAGTACAGTCCATTTAACATGATTTCCTAAGGGACATGTTCACATCTCTGCGGTTTCACCCGGTGCGTTTTTTGGAAAAAGTCAGGGACTTTTTTTAATGCAAAAAGTTGCATATTTGTTTCTATAGACTTCAATGGAATGAGCCACTCCTTTGTTGCCTTTGCGGTATGTTTTGGGTTATTATCACGCTGGAAGACCCATTGACTACCCATCTTCAGTGTTCTGGCTGAAGGAAGTAGGTTCTCATCCAAGATTTTACAAAACATGGGCCCGTTCATTGGCTCCTCAATGTGTGTAAAGTCAGCCTGTACCTTTTAGCATAGAAACAGCCTCAAAGCATAATGTTTCCACCTCCATGATTGATTGTAGGGATAGTGTTCTTAGGGTCATAGTCAGCATTTTTCTTCCTCCAAGCACTGCTAGTCAACTTAATGCCAAAGAGCTCAATTTTGGTCTCATTTGACCACAGAGTTTTTCCCAGTCCTTCTCTGATCCATTTAGATGTTCATTGGCAAACGTCAGATGGGCCTGCACATGTGCCTTGAGGAGGGGGATCTTGCGGGCACTGCGGGATTTCAGTCCATGGTGGCATATTGTTTTACCAATGGTTTGTTTGATGACTGTGGTTCCAACTGCCTTGAGTTCATTCACAAGCTCCTCCTATGTAATTCTGAGCTGATCCCCCACTTTTCTCATGATCATCCTTACCACATGAGGCCAAATCTTGCATGAAGCTCCAGACCGAGGGCAGTCGCTGGTTATTTTGTATTTCTTCCATTTACAAATAATCACTCCAACTTCTCACCAAGCTAACAAGGTCTTGTTGCCCATTCCAGCAGGTCTACAATCTTATCCCTGATAATCTTTGACATATCTTTGGTCTTACCTATGGTGATGGGAAGGTTTGAATGGAAGAAAGAGATTCTGTGGACAGGTGTCTTTTATACACATAACGAGTTGTTCTTAGGAGCACCTTCTTAAATTGACAAGACTAATCTGTGTACCACATGAGCACCTAGCCCGTCTGTGGGAGACAGAACTATTGTTGGTTAATAGGGGATCAAATACTTACTTTACTCAGTGAACTGCAACTCAGTTTATATAATTTGTATTGTGTGTTTTTTCTGGATTTGTGGTTGATATTCTGTCTATCATTTAAAATACACCTTTACTAAAAATTATGGAGCCTTCATTTCTTCGTAAGTGGGCAAACTTACAAAATCTTCAGGGGATAAAACAATTATTTTCCCCACTGTAATTTGCACACATATTTTGTTCTTGGACAAAGTAGGGAATGGTGAAAAACTCCATTCAAGTTCCACATTCTATTCAAAACTATTAGAGATACATTAGAAATGCTCAAGCAGATGCTTCCCTGCCTTGAAACCTGCCTTCTACATACAGTAAATAATTTCTATTTATGAGGGTGGTGCATCTTTTCTCTACAGGGGTTCTTTTGAGCCGTGATGTAGGGGTTGGCACGAGAAACCACAGTGGGAGCAATGCTATCCAATAATTTGACACACGTGGACGTGTCAGAGAGCAGCAGTTTCCAGAGATCTTTGATAGAGTAAATTTTCACCAGACAGGTTAGTGTTAGGGCTGGTTCACACCAGAACGTGGTGCAGGAAAGGCACTCTCTGTTCGTGTTTTCTGCATTGCGTTCAAAATGCACTGGGCGTGCAATCTGCTGCGGGTGTCTATATATTCTTAATAACACCCAAATACAGATGCATTTTACTGTACCAGATCGCATGACACCACAGTAGCATGTAATTTAATACACCCAAATACAGATGCATTTTACTGTACCAGATCGCATGACACCACAATACCATGTAATACCATGTAATTTGGTGTGGTGCATTTTTGAAAAGTAGTACATAGACTTTTTGTGCTATCCAGTGCGAGTATAGCCCATTGAAATGAATGGGCTGAAAATTGCACCGCACTGAATCCCAGGAATCACACAGGAACAAGGATTGAATTCCTGTGCAATTCAGGTGCAAACCAGCCCTAAAACTGCTTTCACAGAACTGTTGTCCTTTCAAACTCTTTCAGTGGTGACATGGTTGTTTTAACATACAAGGAAGTCTAATAAATACAAGATCAGAGACCATCTCAGGTTTACTAAAGTCAGTTCAGTGAAGAACATCTCCTGATGGATTGGTATTTGTTACTGCACTGTGTGCCACACTTTATTGAACAACCATATCTAGTCATATAAAAAACTTAATGTATGTCGATTGGCTTATATGAGTGAATAGCTAAGAAAAGCTGTGCAAGGAGCAAAATGTAGTAAACTAGACATGTGCAGTTTGTTATGTTCCGAATTGAAATTCAGACGATATGTCTGAATCCCTGAACTACAATAGTAATGAATTTAAACGAATCCAGAGTAATGAAGCAAAATTTAGTCAGAAATAATGAGTTATCCGAATTCGGATCGAATTTGTAAACAAATTTGAAATATAAACATATTACTTACTGTTGTTAATTTCCTTCAAAGACTGTTTATATTGGTGTTAATATAGTCATCTTCTGAAATTTTAATTCAAAAAGAATAGCACAGAAAACAAGAGCAGAATAGAACAGAAAAGGATAGAATGGAATAGAATAGAAAATAACAGAATAGAAAAAATAGAATAATAGAATATAGAAACAAAAAGAATAGCATAGAAAATAAGAGTAGAATAGAGCAGGAAAGGATAGAATGGAATAGAATGAAAATAAAAGAATAGAATAGAAAAAGTAGAATAATAGAATACAGAAAATAAAAAGAATATAGATGTCTCCCAAATTTCGAAAAGAATAAAATAGAATAGAAAATAAAAGGGATAGAATGAAATAGAAAAGAATACAATATAATAGAAAAAAGAATAGATTAAAACAGAATGAATATAGCTCTTTCGAAATTTGAATTTTGAATAGAATAGAAAATAAAACAATAGAAAAAAACAGAACAGAAAATAAAGGCATAGAATAGAAAATAATAGAATTAAATACAATAGAAAATAATAGAAAATAAAGAATAAAAAAGAAATATAGTCGTCTTCTGAAATTCAAATTTCGAAAAGAATAGAATAAAGTAAAATAGGATAGAAAAGAATAGAGTAAAATAGAATAGAAAATACACGAATAGAAATAGAATGAAATAAAATAGAAAGCATATAGCCATCTTCTAAAATTAGAATTTCGAAAAAAAAATAGAATAAAACAGAGTAGAATAGAACATAAAAAAACAGAAATGAAATTAAAGGAATCAGAATAGGAAAAAATAGATTAGAATAAAATAAAATAGAATATAACCATCTTCCGAAATTGAGTTTTGAATAGAATAGAACCAGCTATTATTCACAATGAACTAAACTAATTTCATTAAGAATGCAAAAAAATGCAATTAGTAACTTAACGAATCGATCCGAAAATAAACACATTTTTTCATTCTGCACAAGTCTGTAGTAAACTAGTCATAAGAGAAATGCAGAGGCTGCCACTGCTAACCTCTTTCTGGAAATGCTAATTGTCTTCTTGCTTTGGTGACCCATTCGCTGGCTTCACTACATTCGAATCTGCTGTACCAGAACAAGAGAGCCAAGCATTTTCAGGACAGTGGAAGCCTCCACGTTTCTCCTAGGATAGATTTTCTGTAAGTTTGACATTTCTGTAAAGTGTTTTGCACATTTACTGTTTAACCTTTACCAAACAATCAGATAGGAAATGAGGGTGATTTCCCTCAAAGGGACATGACAACAAAAATCACAAAGTGGCTTCAACCCTTTTCTGCTCTATTCAAAACTAAATAAAAAGTTTAATCTGGAGATAAAGTGGTTCTAAAGCTAAAATTTTTTTTTAGCATAATGCATTCCCTGCATCAGGGTAAAAAACATTTTACAATGTGCTATGCACCTCCCTAAATACTTACCCGAGTCCCCAATCATGCAGTGCAGTGCTGTGCCCAGCTGCATCTCTTCCCTCCTCTCTCCCTCTACTCACAGGGCCTGAAGGCAGCAGTGAGAGCCACTGGCTGCTGCTTCTGTCAATCAAATGCTGAGAGAAGGGAGCGGGGACAGAACCTCACTGTCTGCATGCCTTCCTATAAAGAAGTTAGAAGATACACAGAAATGCTGAGAAAGTTTCTGTATGGGCTGTGCTTCATTTTCTGACCTGCTTCCTGGACACTTGACTCTGCTCTCCTCTCTGCTCTTCCTGCACCGGCTGTCTGTGTGGTCCGGATGTTGTGGCCATGATACACAGCCCTCTGAGGACCTGTGATATGCCTATAAAGGACCTCTGCCCACCAGAACTCTTTTCCCCTGCCTTGCTGCCTGGACTTCCTCAGCTGCGGCCGCTGTTGATTGGTGAGTCCCTGAACCTGTGCTGTATCTATTGCTTGTGGTCCTGGACTCTGGACTAAGTGCCTGCTTTATCCAATCGCTGCCCTGTACCCTTCATGTGCCATACCCTGCTGCCCGGATCCATACCCTGTGCTTGACTCAACCCACCTGTCTGATCGGATTGCTGCCCTGTGGACTACCTCCCTTGTTTGCTGTCCCATATTGCCACCTTGTGGAACATTCCCCCTTGCTGTGTCCCTAGGCTGCCCTGTGGCTTACCTCCCTTGTTTGTTGTGCCACATTGCCGGCCTGAGGAACACTGTCCCTTGCTGTGTCTCCCGGCTGCCCCGTGGACTACCTCCCTTGTTTGCTGTCCCACATTGCCGTCCTGAGGAACACTCTCCCTTGCTGTGTCTCCCGGCTGCCCTGTGGACTACCTCCCTTGTTTGATGTCCCACATTGCCGTCCTGTGGAACACTCTCCCTTGATGTGTCTCACGGCTTCCCTGTGGACTACCTCCCTTGCTTGCTGTCCCACATTGCCGTCCTAAGGGAACACTCTCCCTTGCTGTGTCTCCCGGCTTCCCCGTGGACTACCTCCCTTGTTTGCTGTCCCACATTGCCGTCCTGAGGAACACTCTCCCTTGCTGTGTCTCCCGGCTTCCCGTGGACTACCTCCCTTGCTTGCTGTCCCACATTGCCGTCCTGAGGAACACTCTCCCTTGCTGTGTCTCCCGGCTTCCCGTGGACTACCTCCCTTGCTTGCTGTCCCACATTGCCGTCCTGAGGAACACTCTCCCTTGCTGTGTCTCCCGGCTTCCCGTGGACTACCTCCCTTGCTTGCTGTCCCACATTGCCATCCTGAGGAACACTCTCCCTTGCTGTGTCTCCCGGCTTCCCCGTGGACTACCTCCCTCGCTTGCTGTCCCACATTGCCATCCTGAGGAACGTGCTCCCTTGCTGTGTCTCCCGGCTGTTGCCGTCCTGCGGAACACTCTCCTTTGATATACCTACTATTTGTACTGTGACTAGTTCTCTTACTGCCTGTACCTTGAGCCTCCCAATAAAATCAGGTTCTTGTGATTTGCCTCTGTGTGCTCTCTTTCTGCACTCCTAGTTCATCACAATTTTTATTATTTTAATTTTTAAAAAATGCCTTTAGAAATGCTTTAGGATGCATTTTAATTTTAAGAGCAGCAGATAATGTAGACAGAAGTGCTGTAAATTGCGATAGCTGCCCCTTTTTCAGTAATAATGTAGCATACCTTTCTCCATGCAGTATTCTGTTTTGCTGTTTTAGAGCATACTGACCTTTTCTTTTCTCCCAGATCACATAGATGGGCTCTGCAGTCACATGGTACGTTCTGGTCTCTAGCTGAGATTCTATTGGTTGCTTGGAAATTAATGTGGATGGGCAGCTAGAACCACAGGAGTTTGAGTAGTTGGAGCTTAGGCATAACTTTACTTCACAGCTTATAAATACCTGAATTGGGAGTGAATAGATAGGTTTGAAGGATAATTCAAAGGAAAAAAATAATGGTTACATTCCCATAATCATTACAGTATTAAATATTATTTAAATAAATTGATTGAATGTAAATATACTGTAAATAATAGTAATAATATTAATATAAAATACCCAGTATACAAATACCATACAAATACATAGTAAAAGGATACCTTTATATTTTTTTTCTTTTAGCATTTATTATTTGGAATTAATAAATAAAAATAACTAATACAATAGACATATTAAGTGAAATAAAAGTAATAAGGAATGCAGCGCTACATTCAAATTATAAAATTATGTGAATGTGGGATCCCAAAATATCAAATAAGTAAAAATAGATAATATGACGGTGTTAACAATACATATCAATAAGTGCTCATTAATAATATCATCAACACAAATAAAGTGAATAGCTCAAAACGTGAAAAAACATATGAAGAAACCATATCCTTATATATATGCATAAAACAAAATTACCGTATTTGCCGGCGTATAAGACGACTTTTCAACCCGTGAAAATCTTTTGAAAAGTCGGGGGTCGTCTTATACGCCGGTATACGGCGAGCCGGTGTCAGGGCGCCGCTTTTTCGAGGGGCGTCGCCACCCCCCCTCCCCCTCCAACGGACACCAAGTACAGGGGTGGGCAGAGGGGCTGCTGTACCTTACCTGGCTCCGGTCCCGGTCCAACGACGATCCGGTCCAGGAAGCGCGGCTGCTCCTTCTTTCAGTTCGGCCGCTCGATGGTCCCGCCGCCCGCTCGGCTCCGCCTCCTCACCGGTGATTGGGCGCCAGCACTGGAAAGGCACACAGGCGACCAATCAGCGGCGAGGAGGCGGAGCCCAACGGCCCTGCGAAAATCAAGCGGCCGAACTGAAAGAAGGAGCAGCCGCTCCTCTCCCCCACTGACACCAACGATGGGGCACTGTTCCTCCTCCACACTGACACCAATGATGGGGCACTGTTCCTCCCCCACTGACACCAACGATGGGGCACTGTTCCTCCCCCACTGACACCAACGATGGGGCACTATTCCTCCTCCCCACTGACACCAACGATGGGGCACTATTCCTCCCACTGACACCAATGTTGGGGCACTTTTCTCCCCACTGACACCAATGATGGGGCACTATTCCTCCTCCCCACTGACACCAACGATGGGGCACTATTCCTCCCCCACTGACACCAATGATGGGGCACTTTTCTCCCCACTGACACCAATGATGGGGCACTATTCCTTCCACTGATACCAATGATGGGGCGCTATTCCTCCCACTGACACCAATGATGGGGCACTATTCCTCCCACTGACACCAATGATGGGGCACTATTCCTCCCACTGACACCAATGATGGGGCACGATTTTTCCCACTGACACCAATGATCGGGCACTATTCCTCCCACTGACACTAATGATGGGACACTATTCCTCACACACTGACACTAATGATGGGGCACCATCATTGGTATCAGTGGGAGGAATAGCGCCCCATCATTGGTATCAGTGGGAGGAATAGTGCCCGATCATTGGTGTCAGTGGGAAAAATCGTGCCCCATCATTGGTGTCAGTGGGAGGAATAGTGCCCCATCATTGGAATACCATACTGAAATACCATACCATATTGAAATCAAATCTGATGTTTTTTCATTTTTATTTGGTGTGCGTTGGAAGAGGGGTAGTCGTATACGGCGAGTATAGCTCAAACCCTATATTTTAACAAGAAAAGTAGGGGGTCGTCTTATACGCCTAGTCGTCTTATACGCCGGCAAATACGGTACACATATATATGATGTAATCACACGTGCCTGTTGTGAAGTGAAATAACCATAATATTGGTACAAACGAAAATATATCTCAAAGTCCAAAAAATATTATTGGTGACAAAACAGTAAACGGTGCTTCCAAATAATACTGTTAGTGACCATAAGTGAAACTCGTGCAGATTTCTGGGTGTGTACCCAGAAATCTGCACGAGTTTCACTTATGGTCACTAACAGTATTATTTGGAAGCACCGTTTACTGTTTTGTCACCAATAATATTTTTTGGACTTTGAGATATATTTTCGTTTGTACCAATATTATGGTTATTTCACTTCACAAAAGGCACGTGTGATTACATCATATATATGTGTAATTTTGTTTTATGCATATATATAAGGATATGGTTTCTTCATATGTTTTTTCACATGTTTTGAGCTATTCACTTTATTTGTGTTGATGATATTATTAATGAGCACTTATTGATATGTATTGTTAACACCGTCATATTATCTATTTTTACTTATTTGATATTTTGGGATCCCACATTCACATAATTTTATAATTTGAATGTAGCGCTGCATTCCTTATTACTTTTATTTCACTTAATCACTGGTATATGATTTAATGCTAGCAGCTACCTTTGGAATTTATACACACATTTATTTTATTTAATATTTTTTAGTTTCAAAAAACACTTGGGAGCGCAGGAGGTTCACACCATCACTGTTACAATAGACATATTAAAAAGGAATATACAGTGTTTAAACTGTTTTACATACTTTTGGGGCAGCAATATATTCCCATTTAAGAATACAATTGATACCCTTCTATTATATACCAAATGATGATATTTTGTTAAGGAAATATTTGAAGCTGAACTTGTACATAAAATGTAATTTTTTTGCAGGCCCCCTCCTCCTTTTAAAAAACCACCTGTAGAGGGGGAAAAGTTAAATACTATACTAGTGACAGAGCTAATTTAGATATGTAAATAGTAGGATTTGTTTTATTATCTACTACTGTAGCCCTGAAGCTGTTGTGTTCCAAGGGGACATATACTGTAGGTAGAAGTAAGTCCTCTTTCACACCTGATTTCAAGTTGCAGGCAGAATTGCTGTGATTCTGCTTGCGATTCCAAATCAGTCTAAAATAGTGGCAATTTATCCTTAATGGCACCACAAATGGGGTATGATTTTTGTCAAAACTGTTGCATGAAAAAACACGTGAGAATTGTGGCAAAACGCCTGTATAAACACTTTGGTCCCTGACCTTCTTTACCTTGACAAAACGCGCATAGGGCAGCGCATTCAAGTGAAAAAGCTCTCCTATGGCTGACACGTGGAAGAGAACGTGAATCGTTCTGAAAAAAAGTTGTGAGCAAGAACGCACTTTTCCACTACGCAAAATTTGAACGGTGGCCTTTAGAAGCGAATCTAAATTTGGATGGCAAATTTTGATCTGTGAGAGAAATACACCAATACTTAGGGATTCTTAATAAAATCATCACACAAATGGTAATTCAATCTTTACATGAAGTATATCTTAGACTGGATGTATTTAGAATATTAGGTAACAGGATTTCTTTAGGTTTTCTTCAATACTGAAACAGTAGATTGCCTGCCCTGTCCAAAGTTAAAATCCTAATTGTAGGGGACAGAAGAATTGGTGGCACAATGATTCATTTATCCTATCAGATATTCCCACATTGGGGAATATCCTCTCACTACATGTGTGGCCATTGAGATTGAGCCTCGGCTCACACTGATGTGGTGCGGCATATCGCATGGGATTTGCACAGGAACCACACCGCATTCCTGTGCAAATCACATGCGAGTACTGTGCAGTGCGATTTGTATGGCTAAATCACACTGCATCGGCACCAAAAAGATGCAGGACCCTTTGTTTGGTCCGTACTGGAATAGGAACGTGTTTTGCAAACTGATTTCAGGGTGTCATTAACTTAACATACACACCTGCAGCAGTTTGCACGAACAGGGTGCGATTGTGATGTGGTGCGAAATTCACACAGAAACCACTGCAAATTCTACACCACATCAGTGTGAACCCAGGCTAAGAAAAAATAGATTGGGGAGAGGTTAGAACCTACTTAGAGCTTTAGTTATTCTGGGTCCCCATTGGAGAGATTCCCCTGACTTTCTATGTGGTCACCAGAACAGAACGTAAGAGGAAATCTCTCAATATATGACAAAGACAATAACAAATGACAGAGGACCCAATCATTTCTCACATTAGAACTATAAAACAAAAATATTGTGGCTTAGATGACCAGTACAAGAGGTCCCACTTACCATGGAGGAGCCAGGAACATTGGTTACTTCCGAGAGTCTCAATGTAAACACCATCTTATTGTCTTCCCTAGTTATTTTCTCTACTGTTTTCTTATCTAAGCACCTGGAATCAGAGCAGCAAACGGACATTATAAGCTTTTGGTACCTCAAAATACCAACAACTGTCAGTTTGAAATATATATATTTTGCAGAGGGACAGCAGCTAACATACAAACCCAATACCCAGCTTGGTCACAATTTGTATGTGTTCGCCTCTCCACAACAATATGTGACAGCACAACTTCACACTGCATCACATAGCAGATCAAATATCTTCAAAAGCTTTCATGGTGTTCATTGGACGTTTTAGAAATAACTAGTGCTTAGATGTTCTTAAATACCTAGGTGCATAAAGAAGATATATTTTAGGGCAGTCACAATGGGCAGAGACCACCTCACCTTTTGATATTCCAACCAGTTTGTGTGTTTTTACACCTGCACTTTTATAATTGCTAAGGTTTTTACCAGATTTATGCCGGGATACAAATTGTCATAAGAAAACATATTGCTATGCTAGTATTTCTTTGGTTTAATTTTTTTAGGCATTCAGGCTTTTTTCCCTGACTGATCTAAATGCAGCTGTTGCTTTTAATGGGCCTATAAACACCTGGGTAAATAGTGGGTGGGTAAATATAAGTAAGCCATTGCCACATTTAGATCAGTAAAAAAAATACGCATTACTGGTTAGTATTTGATATACATAAATCACAACTGCTCTATATTATTTAGCATTGTGGGAGATTTTACGTGTGTAAGAGCATATGAGTTCCTATACGCACCACATTTGCTTTTTTCAGACAGGATCTGGCCTTCATAGATCAGTATCATGTGCAAAGACACTTAAGGTGCCCTTTTTTATTCTACAAAAGGTTGTATATCCAGCACCTCTAGTTTTTTTTTCTTGTTTATGACTGATTACAAGCACTGATTTTGGGTGTCTGTTTTCTGTCAGTCCACACATACTTAGAACATCCAGAGCCATTTATTCCACATCTCTTGCCTGTTATCCATCACTAGTTCAAGTTGTGGAAACCTCTGCTACTATGGAGTAGGACTTTACAAGCAACAAGACAGGATAAGCAGCTTGCTTATGGTGAGGAAACAAAAAGAAGCCCAAAAGGAATTATTATACTGGTATGAGCAAATTTTAACAAAATAATTTCAGGTAAGTGCCATGCTATTTACAGATTCTTACAGTGACCTTGCACATATATTATTATTATTATTATTATACAGGATTTATATAGCGCCAACAGTTTGCTCAGCGCTTTACAATATAACGGGAGACAATACAGCAACAATACAGTTCAATACAAGGGGGATAGGAGGGCCCTGCTCCTTGGAGCTTACAATCTAGGAGATATACAATAATGATTTTGAAGCAAACCATTGATCAATATTGGTGAATTTCCAAAATAGCAATTCTAGCACTGCGTATTTTCAGTCAACACGTTTTATGCTATTATTGCAATATTTACTTTGAACTAATTTTTGACATTCATATTTTCTTCATTTATTATAGTCAGGAGTAAAAAAAATAACCCCTCCATTGCTTTTCTTTTTTTGTTTGACTAATATGTAATATTGTATATTAATATATTGTATTCTCCTTTCCAATTAGCAGCTGGAGTTTAAGATACACTTTTACCTGTATCAGTCTCTTCTTAGCTCCTTTGTTGTAAAATGTCTGTTACTGATGACTGGGATTCCTTTAGGGAGATTTCTAATTTTCTGTCAAGTGACAGTGACAAATGTTTTACAAGAATGGAAGAGACTAAAATCTCCAAGAGCAACACAGGCAGAAACAAAAGTGCACTGTTTAGTAGATTAGATGAAGATTATGACCCATGTCAACTCTTTGTCGCTGTCCTTGTTCTAGATTTTCCTTCACTTTCTGTGTGCTAAGACTGTTGACACTGTCACAAAATGATGGAAATCTTTCTAGCACAGCACCAGATAGCAGCAAAAATGAATCAGGGATTGTATTCCGTCTCCACTCTATTTGTCTAGACTGGGATCTGAACCCATGACCTCTGCTGCGTCCAGCAGCAGCTCTTCTTGCTGAGCCTCCTGAAATGTTGGCCAGCAGACTGTCTGATCCTTTGGACAATCCTGCCTTGTATTTTGTTTCTGGTGAACCTTGAACTCCTTGCTCCTCCCATGAACTTCCTATTAAAGCAATTCCTTTGCACTTTCTGTTAGCAAGATTATTGTGCACTTCTCCAGCCAATATCTTGTTCATGTCTCTCATGCTGCTGACCGTATCTTCACTACTACTCATTACTGATCTTGGCTTCTTCCTGGACTATGCTTCTGCTCGATCCCAACCTTCAAGCATTCCTTATTGAGCTTTGGCTTGTTCCTTGACTACGCTTCCACTTAATTCCAACCTGCAACTACCGTATTTGCCGGCGTATAAGACGACTTTTCAACCCGTGAAAATCTTTTGAAAAGTCGGGGGTCGCCTTATACGCCGGTATACGGCGAGACGGTGTCAGGGCGCCGCTTTTTCGAGGGGCGTCGCCACCCCCCCTCCCCCTCCAACGGACACCAAGTACAGGGGTGGGCAGAGGGGCTGCTGTACCTTACCTGGCTCCGGTCCCGGTCCAACGACGATCCGGTCCAGGAAGCGCGGCTGCTCCTTCTTTCAGTTAGGCCGCTCGATGGTCCCGCCGCCCGCTCGGCTCCGCCTCCTCACCGGTGATTGGGCGCCAGCACTGGAAAGGCACACAGGCGACCAATCACCGGCGAGGAGGCGGAGCCGAACGGCCCCGCGAAAATCAAGCGGCCGAACTGAAAGAAGGAGCAGCCGCTCCTCTCCCCCACTGACACTAACGATGGGGCACTGTTCCTCCTCCACACTGACACCAATGATGGGGCACTGTTCTTCCCCCACTGACACCAACGATGGGGCACTGTTCCTCCCCCACTGACACCAACGATGGGGCACTATTCCTCCTCCCCACTGACACCAACGATGGGGCACTATTCCTCCCACTGACACCAATGTTGGGGCACTTTTCTCCCCACTGACACCAATGATGGGGCACTATTCCTCCTCCCCACTGACACCAACGATGGGGCACTATTCCTCCCCCACTGACACCAATGATGGGGCACTTTTCTCCCCACTGACACCAATGATGGGGCACTATTCCTTCCACTGATACCAATGATGGGGCGCTATTCCTCCCACTGACACCAATGATGGGGCACTATTCCTCCCACTGACACCAATGATGGGGCACTATTCCTCCCACTGACACCAATGATGGGGCACGATTTTTCCCACTGACACCAATGATCGGGCACTATTCCTCCCACTGACACTAATGATGGGACACTATTCCTCACACACTGACACTAATGATGGGGCACCATCATTGGTATCAGTGGGAGGAATAGCGCCCCATCATTGGTATCAGTGGGAGGAATAGTGCCCGATCATTGGTGTCAGTGGGAAAAATCGTGCCCCATCATTGGTGTCAGTGGGAGGAATAGTGCCCCATCATTGGAATACCATACTGAAATACCATACCATATTGAAATCAAATCTGATGTTTTTTCATTTTTATTTGGTGTGCGTTGGAAGAGGGGTAGTCGTATACGGCGAGTATAGCTCAAACCCTATATTTTAACAGGAAAAGTAGGGGGTCGTCTTATACGCCTAGTCGTCTTATACGCCGGCAAATACGGTACTTATTACTGACTTTTGGCTTGTTTACTGACTACACTTCTGCTTGATCCCTACTTGCTATATCTGCTACTGGACCTAATTTCCGGCAGTAATTCTTTCAGAATCGGTTGCTGCTATAGAACTACCTGAATTTACTGCACACGTTTGTAATGTTGTAGATATTGGCACAAATATTTGCATGAATTAGGCACAGTTAGTTCTTATTGGATCTACCACCAGAAATCTGTCATTAGGGCTTTTCTGATTTTCATGATTTTTAGATATACATGTAAATTAGATTCAAAGCCATTATTACATTCAGCAACAGCTTTCGAATCTACCCACTTCCTGTGCTGCCAATCAACAGAAAAGCTGACCTGATGGGGAACTTGTACTTCAGTTCCCCCATAAAGCTCCACCTACTCAGTGACAGATCATTTCCTCAGTATGGGCATTGCCATACTTAGCTAATGACATCACCATTGTTTACATTTAGCGTTCGACTGCAGAATCTACCTGCGAACAGCTAATGGTTCTTTAAGGTTTATGATGCCTTTGTGATACTGTATTTGTATGATTAATGGTTTATATGTATATACATCTTCTAGCTAAGGCATTCGGTCTCTTCACCTCCAGTTTTGGGTTCCTGAAGAAGATAACAAGCGAAACGCGTCGACATTTAAAGGACACTTATGCCATAGAACCTTATGCTGTTATTTCTCGGGCTGATTAGCCAAGTATTGTTTTTATACAATGTCATTCAATAAATATGCTAATGTATAAACACAAGGTTGTCTGCTTAATGTACCAGTAAAGTCCCATCAGGTTTTGTTTTTCTTTGAATTGTATATTAGGGATGAGGTACGCATACTGTCTATAATAATATAGCAGTATTAAACCCAAAAAACAAAAATTTAATTTATTGCATCTTACCAATCCTTAGTGATGGTGGCTGCATGTCTTTTTTTTTAACCTGTTTGAGCTGACAGTACACATATATGCAGCTTCTTGGCAGGTGGGCGTTTGATGTCAAGAGGCCACATATATGTGCACCAAAATGTAAACAAAGCTGGGCTGAGAGCTCACGCCCTCTGCACTCCCGGCACAGTTACCAGTGCCTAATGGAAAGCTCCTGGTCATGTGACCGCTGTGACAGCCAATCACAATGGTCATATGATCATGAGCCCTGCCTCCCAGCATCAGAAAGCCCTTAATTGGCTGGGAGGCACTGGCATTAGGGGGTTAAGCTGTGTTTCCTTCATTTTCACCTGGGGATTCACCCAGTAACATGCTTCCTGTCTTAGGTTGTCTCTACTCTGGATGGAGGAACAACAGAGACACCTTTGGACAGCAGCATTGATAGTTTGGGGAAAGAGTATTGTTAGACTAGTAGATTTAGATGGACTTGACTAACATATTGAAGCTGAACTCCAGCTGACACTTTTTAGGCTCCATGCACAATGGGCATTTTAATAACACTGGTAATGTTAGCTGTGTAAAGTCCCATTAAAAACGTGAGTTTTTCAGCAGTTTTTAGCGTTTTTGTATTAGTGTTTAGCGGCGTTTTTCTGTGTTTGCGTTTTTTAGAGGATTTTTTTACAAAAAAAAATTTTTTTTGGTCAAAAAAAGTCCAAAAACGCTGGTTTGCAGCGATTTACCACATTTTGTCTCGTTTTTCAGCATTAGAGCGTTTTTACAGTTAAAAAACTCCTCTAGAAACTCACTAGTTCTGGGGGTTTTTTCCAGCCAAAAAACGCCCCTGACAAAAACATTGATTACAGTCTATGTGTGCATGGACACATAGGATAACATGCTGGGGAGTTTACTGGCTGTAGAAAGAAGTCACAAGCCAAAAACAACAGCTGTAAAAACGTCCAGTGTGCATGAGGACTTAAAGCAAACTTCACCTAAAAGGTTTTGGAGGGGGGGATGGGTACCTGGTTTTGGCAGATCCAAGCAGAAGTTCACCCTCCCTTCCCCCCCAGCCTTCTGGCACACGTCACAGGTCCCAGAAAACTGTGAGACCATTCACAAAGCACAGTGCAACTCACGCATGCACAGTGGGAAGCCGGCTGTGAGGCCGCAAGCTGTCACAGTCAGATTCACAAAGTAAACATGATGGGGCCTGAACCCGAAGACGACTGAAGAATTGGCTTGGGTGAGATCTGCACTGGACAGGTAAGTGTCCTATTATTAAAAGTCAGCAGCTACAGCATTCGTAGACTTTTAATTTTTTGTTTCTAGGCTTTAAGCAGTTAGAACAACTAATTTGTTTTTTTTTCGTTGTGGGATACAAATTTTACATAAATTCAGAAATGCTGACCATTGTAGGCACCCCTGTTAATAGGAAATGATTTGTCCCAACCCTCCAACTGACAGTTTTCTTTACCTTTCTGTTAAAGAAAGTTGAAAAATATCAGACTTACTGGCTGGATCACCAGGTAAAAATAAATGAAAAAATCCTAACAAAAATAATGCAGCCACATCTATGGATTGGTCAACTGCAATAAAATATTTGGTTTTGGATTTAAAGTTCCGCTTCTTAAGGCTTTGTTCTCCACTCCCCATTAAGGATTGGCACATTTGGGGAGTGGGTACCCGAATTTGACAGATACTCGCTTCCACTTCCAGTGCGATCGCCTAAGGCACATGGTCCCAGAAGACTACAGGACCCTTCACAAAGCGCAGCACTACTCGCTCATGTACCATGGGCACCCGGCTGTGAGGCTACAAGCTGTCACAGCTGGGTTCCCACACTGAAGATGCTGGCGCCAGGGAGAGAAGACAGCTGGTAAAACCAGCTGTGGTGAGGACACCGCTGGGCCATGGGACAGGTACAGTGCGGATCGAAAGTTTGGGCACCCCAGCTAAAAATTTGTATTAATGTGCATAAAGAAGCCAAGGAAAGATGGAAAAATCTCCAAAAGGCATCAAATTACAGATTAGACATTCTTATAATATGTCAACAAAAGTTAGATTTTATTTCCATCATTTACACTTTCAAAATAACCGAAAACAAAAAAATGGCGTCTGCAAAAGTTTGGGCACCCTGCAGAGTTAATATCTTGTACTGCCCCCTTTGGCAAGTATCACAGATTGTAAACGCTTTTTGTAGCCAGCCAAGAGTCTTTCAATTCTTGTTTGAGGTATCTTTGCCCATTCTTCCTTACAAAAGTCTTCCAGTTCTTTGAGATTTCTGGGCTGTCTGTCACGCACTGCTCTTTTAAGGCCTATCCATAGATTTTCAATTATGTTGAGGTCAGGAGATTGTGAAGGCCATGGCAAAACCTTCAGTTTACGCCTCTTGATGTAATCCCCCGTGGATTTCGAGGTGTGTTTAGGATCATTATCCATTTGTAGAAGCCATCCTCTCTTTAACTTCAGCGTTTTCACAGATGGCATCAAGTTACCATCCAAAATTTGCTGAAATTTTATTGAGTCCATTTTTCCTTCTACTCCTGAGATGTTCCCTGTGCCACTGGCTGCAACACAACCCCAAAGCATGATTGATCCAACCCCATGCTTAACAGTTGGACAGAGATTCTTTTCATTAAATTCTGTGCCCCTTCTTCTCCAAACGTACCTTTGCTCATTCTGGCCAAAAAGTTCAGTTTTAACCTCATCGGTCCACAGAACTTGTTTCCAAAATGCATCAGGCTTGTCTATATGTTCATTTGCAAAGTTCAAACGATGATTTTTGTGGTGAGGACGTAGAAGAGGTTTTCTTCTGATGACTCTTCCATGAAGACCATATTTGTACAAGTATCTCTTTATAGTGGAATAGTGTACCACAACTCCAGTGTCTGCCAGATCTTTCTGGAGGGATCGTGCAGTCAAACGTGGGTTTTGAATTGTTTTTCTCACAATCCTGCGAGCTGTTCTGTCTGATATTTTTCTTGGTCTTCCAGATCTTGCTTTAACTTCCACTGTTCCTGATGACTGCCATTTCTTAATTACATTCCGAACAGAGGATATTGACATCTGAAAACGCTTTGCTATTTTCTTATAGCCTTCTTGAGAACAATTGAGAACAATCCAAGACACTGGCAGGTCTCAGCTTTGCAAAGGGGGCAGTGCATGCTATAAATTCTGCAGGGTGCTCAAACTTTTGCAGACGCCATTTTTTTGTTTTCTGTTATTTTGAAAGTGTAAATGATGGAAATAAAATCTAACTTTTGTTGACATATTATAAGAATGTCTAATCTGTAATTTGATGCCTTTTGGAGATTTTTCCATCTTTCCTTGGCTTCTTTATGCACATTAATACAAATTTTTAGCTGGGGTGCCCATACATTCGATCCCCACTGTAGGTGTCTGTATTTTAAAAGTCAGCAACTACAGTTTTTGTAGCTGCTGACTTTTATTTTTTTTTAATTCAACTGGAACTCCATTAATGCAAACTTTTTGGCTATTGTAATGTTGAATGCAACCACAGATGGGGTCTGATTTATTAAAATGACTTGGATGCTAAATTAAAAAATTGCTCCCTGCAAAATATAGAATTTATACCTACCTGTCCTGTAGCCAGTGACCCCAATCTTTGCTCTCTTGAAGAGATGAGCTTGATAGGGAATCTATGTCATACTATACTGGAGGTGTTAGATGGCTTGTCCTTCATTGTAGTCTGGACTACCTTTCTGCCAGTCCCTATGTGACTATTGTGTGCTTTGTAGTTAGAGATTGGCAGATGGAACCACACAACACAGAAGGGGATGAGGTATCTGGCAAAAGCGGGTGTAGGAGCATATTACTTTTTCTTTTTAAAATTGTGACGAAGTTGCATAAAACTGAAACTCCAGACAAATAAGTATATACACCATTAGAATACATACAGTAGTTTGCTATTTTACCTACCGATCCAAAGGATCTATAATTTTGTGTCCAGCCAGTCTAGTGATTTTTGTGATGAGTCTTTTTGCACAAACTGCAAAGTAGACAGGTGATAATTCCTGGTTCAGCTTCTTGTTTCAGCTTTTTACCTTCATAAGAAGCATTACAAGAACAGTATTTGTGGACCAGAAGCAGAGTAGTCACTCTGACCAGTAGAGGCGTGTAGGCAGGGGTTAAGCCCCTGCAGGGGAAGCAAAGGAAAAGCCCCTTCTGGGGTAGGCCTTTGGGCACTCCTCTAAGAAGGGACCTAAATTAGGGATCGTTGCTAAAGAATTTTGGAGATACAGAAAGACTGTGTGAAACCTCCAATATGAGTTTCTGTAAAATGCTGGAGAAAATGGAAAAAGAGCTTGGCAATGTGCTATGTTGTGGAATGACTTGATGAGATTTAAGTACAACTTATAAAAAGCAAGTGGTGTGGACAACCCTTCATTACAAGAAATCTTCAGGTATATGGTTTGTATGCCTCAGGCAGGGCCGGTGCTGCCACTAGGCAAACTAGACAGTCGCCTAAGGCACGGCCAGAGCCACTGATAGGGCAGTACAGTCAGCCCAGCTGTACCATTAATTATATTTTGCCATCAGTTCACCAGGGGGGCCCAAGAGGCAAGGAGCAGAGAGGAAGTCAAATTTTGGGTGCAGGTGGCTAAAGCTGCGTTGCATTTTGCAGTACTAATCAGTGGCAGTTGGCCATGGCTGCTCATAGCCTTTCACTGGTGGAGTGATTCTTTACTGGCAGAGCAATTATTCCTTCCTCCACTGAGGAAGGCAGAAGATGAGGCTGTAGCCTGGCAGCAGGAGGTGATTCAACAGAGAAGTGGCCCAGAGCACAAGCAGCAATGGGAACCTGGTACACTGGCAAGCTCACAATATCTGTTTTCTGAGACACAGACAGCCATACACTGTATACAGACAGACATACAGAACCTTCTGTATTGTGTGATCATCATAATGATAATGATGACAATCACATAAGCACAGAGAGATGCTTCCTGTTAGTTCTTTTTCCACTTGTGTTTGAAGGACATTAAAAATGTATGCACCTCAGTTTTACACTGTACGGCCCCACGTACTGTATACATGATGTTAATAACCAAACTACAATATTTACTGATGAAATAAAATTGTCACATTCCGTCATTAGAAATATTTAAATATTTCACTTGTTGCAAATAAACCAGATATTTTACTTCTGTTTTGGCTAAAACCATCATTTCAACCAAATACGTTTTTAAATACTTGATGGGGCAAATTCAGAAATGAGATCTTAAAGCCTACATTATTACAAGATATGACAGAGAGACTAGATATTATAGATATATGGAGAATGAGGAACACAACGGAGTGAATATATACACATTTTTCTTACTCTCATCATACTTTTACATGGACAGATTATGTATTTGTTACCCCGCCTATGCAATTATATATAGTGGATGTGGAAATACATCCTATAGCTACATCCGATCATTCCCCAATAGTGGTAGAAATACAAGATTATATACCCAAAAGGAGATGTTATGCTTTGGAAGTTCCCATCCCATTTCTAGTGAGGGATGATTAAAGGCGAAACACCAATTTGATTATTGGGCATCACAAGTGGAGATAAATTCTGAAGCCTATACGAGATTAAAATTTCAGAAATATGGGAACAAAGCAGGAAAGTTATTGGTAAATCTAACCAGGGGAAAACTATCTTCTAGACATATCAATGCTTTAAGGGATTCTAACAATAGCCTGATATACCCATCAAAAACAGATACATTCTATATTAGGGCAATTTTATTGAGATCTATACTCACCACAAAAGATGGATGCATTAAGGAGAAAAAAATAATTTTTGCGGCAAGTTTCTCTCGCAAAAATATCCTCAGAAGCTTTATCAGTGCTCAACAGTCCCAATGGAAGAAATGAAAAGCTTTATTAAACAACTTCCAAATGAAAAAGCCTCAAGACCAGATGGCTATACAGGGAAGATATATAATGCATTATGTTCAGATGTGGTCTGGAAGTGACTATTGGAATACAGGAAAAGGGGCCTATATAAAGGTGTTGCTTAGGAAAGGGAAACATCCAACACAACCGGGGTCATACCGTCCAATTTAATTAATAAATGTGGATGTAAACATTTTCTCAAAATTGATAGCGGAATGTCTATCCTTGTTTTTACCCACTTTAATATCACCACCCCAGGTCAGGTTCGTTAAAGGTCATTCAGCGGTTTTGAATATACGTAAAGTGTTAGCTGCTCTTGAATTCACGAAAAATAATCCAAACAAAGAAATAGCCTTGATAACAATTGATGCTGAAAAGGCATTTGACAATGTGGACCTGGCTTGGTTAGTTCAAGTTCTGCAAAATAGCGATTTTTAGGATAGATTATGCACTATCAATTATGTCTAAAAACCTGGTTGCTAGAGTATGTACCCCAGACTTTATTTCTACCTCTTTCCCTATTTCTAAAGGAACTAGATGAAGATGAAACGTGGCTGGGTCTTCCAACATGACAATGATCCCAAACATACCGCCCGGGCAACGAAGGAGTGGCTTCGTAAGAAGCATTTCAAGGTCCTGGAGTGGCCTAGCCAGTCTCCAGATCTCAACCCCATAGAAAACCTTTGGAAGGAGTTGAAAGTCCGTGTTGCCCAGCGACAGCCCCAAAACATCACTGCTCTAGAGGAGATCTGCATGGAGGAATGGGCCAACATACCAGCATACCTTGTGAAGACTTACAGGAAACGTTTGACCTCTGTCATTGCCAACAAAGGATATATAACAAAGTATTGAGATGAACTTTTGATATTGACCAAATACTTATTTTCCACCATAATTTGCAAATAAATTCTTTCCAAATCAGCCAATGTGATTGTCTGGATTGTTTTTCGCATTTTGTCTCTCATAGTTGAGGTCTACCTATGATGCCAATTACAGGCCTGTCGCGGTATGGGAGCCTGCCAATTATGAATCCCCTTATTAATGCCTTGTATCACATGCCCTCAGAGTCCTGCTCTGTATTGTTCCAATTGTCCCCTGTGTCACTGGCCTAATGGCCTAATTAAATTACTCTGGACCCCTCCTCCCTTCCCCCTCATGCCAAATTCCTGAACTCTCTGGACAGGACCCATTGCCATGGTAACCCGACAGGAAGTATCTAGTTACCAGCTCAATACTTAAGAGAGAGCAAGAAAACCCCCGGGTGTGTTCTCCTGGCTGTGTGTGTGAGGGACGGCTGTGCTGAGCGCCAGCTCCTCTCATCCCCCGTCCTCCTCCTCATCTCCTGGACTGTCTGTGTTGCCTGCAATCCCTGCACTGTGGAGGAATCTTCTGCTGTCCCCGTGAATCTGCCTGGATCTATCCCCTGCCTGGACTGAACCCCTTGTTCTCCGTGAGTACCTGCTTCCCCACTGTTACCTGAACTGTTACGGTGGTGACTACAGGCACCCCTCTCATGTGTCGGACTACCCCTGTTACAGGGACACCCCCTTGGCTCTCCTAGTGGACTATAAGTGGGTGGGGACCCTCGTTACCATTGAGTGGCAAATCCACCCTCTCTGCCACCCAACGTATTGAAGGACTGCCATCTGTTTGTCTCAATAAAGCTTTGTGCATCTGTCATCCTCTCTGTGTGTTCTGTTCTGCCTTTCCTCCGTCACAAGGCCTCTCTCATCTTTTTAAGTGGGAGAACTTGCACAATTGGTGGCTGACTAAATACTTTTTTGCCCCACTGTAAGTACCTGAAATAAATAAATAAATAATAAATGTAAAGTTTTAATGCTGACCTCTAGAGCAGAACTAAAATGGCGCCATAAAGTTAGTTTTGCAGTGGTTAATACAGGTACATATTTGGGAATTAAAATAGGGAAGACCCCAACATCTGTATATATGTTACATTTTCCATCAAAGATTACAAAATTTTGTTAAGAACTGGCAGACGGCATGATTTCCTTTAACTTTGTTTGGTTGAATCCATCTAATAAAGATGTTAAATTACTATATCCAATGCAGACAATACTATTTCTCATTAGGCATAAAGATGTGAATGTGCTGAACACAGCATTCTGTTAATTCATTTGGCAGGGTAAAAAAAAAAACAGATTGCATTTAAAAAACTCTTCTTTACCTAATAGAGAGGGGGGGAATGGCTTTACCCAATATATGATTATATAATCTATCATGTCTGCTGAGACATGCTATAGATTGGATAGCAGGTAGATCTAGCTTTTCAAATATGGAGTTGGAATCAAATATGACAGCACCTTGGAATTTAACATCCCCTTTTGCACTGCCCACCTGCGAAATTGCCTTTATTGAATCGCCAAAATACCTTGATAAGAGATACTGTGGTAGTATGGAGAGAAGTAAGAAAATATATTAATAAACCTCCATATTGTACAAAATATCTCTCTATTAGAAGTCATCTAGCATTTCCTGCAGGGGAACAACATATAGCTTTTCGAAGATGGGCAATTCAGGGTTTAACACATTTACACCAATTGTTTGATATGGATACAGAGATCCCATGTACTTTCCAGGATTTTAGCTGGAAATTTCATCCTCCCCATCAGAATTTTTCTACTTTATACAAGTGTCTTCGTTCTGGAGGAGTATTACATTGCATCATGTACGGGACATCTTTACCTGCCATCAATACAGGAATAATGCAGGAAAGTCATTGAAAATTATAATATTAATAAACCTCCATATTGTACAAAATATCTCTCTATTAGAAGTAATCCAGCATTTTCTGCAGGAGAACAACATATAGGTTTTCGCAGATGGGCAAATCAGGGTTTAACACATTTACGCCAATTGTTTGATATGGATGCAGGGATCCCATGTACTTTCCAGGCTTTAAGCTGGAAATTTCATCTTCCCCCATCAGATTATTTCTATTTTATGCAAGTGTCTTTGTTCTGGAAGAGTATTATATTGCATCCTGTGCTGGACGTGTCTGGTAGAAACAGCAGATTTATCTACAGTATCTCACAGAAGTGAGTACACCCCTCACATTTTTGTAAATATTTTATTCTATCTTTTCATGTGACAACACTGAAGAAATGACACTTTGCTACAATGTGACATAGTGAGTGTACAGCTTGTATAACATGTAAATTTGCTGTCCCCTCAAAATAACTCAACACACAGCCATTAATGTCTAAACCGCTGGCAACAAAATGAGTACACCCCTAAGTGAAAATGTCCCAATTGGGCCCAAAGTGTCAATATTTTGTGTGGCCACCATTATTTTCCAGCACTGCCTTAACCCTCTTGGGCATGGAGTTCACCAGAGCTTCACAGGTTGCCACTGGAGTCCTCTTCCACTCTTCCATGACAACATCACGGAGCTGGTGGATGTTAGAGACCTTGTGCTCCTCCACCTTCTGTTTGAGGATACCCCACACAAGCTCAATAGGGTTTAGGTCTGGAGACATGCTTGACCAGTCCATCACCAGTCCATCAAAAATGTGAGGGATGTACTCACTTCTGTGAGATACTGTATATCTGTCATTTATCCATACTTGACTAGGCATAGAACTTTTGATCTAGGTAGATGCTAGTCTTGTTTAGCTACTGGGAGACAGTGCCAATGGGACAGTCAGAAAAAAGCAATACAGAATGGGTCCATATCTGTCTAATAACAGTAAGAAGGTGCATACTTAAAGAATGGCTCAACTAATTGCCCCAAACTATGGAAAGGGTACAGAGAGATATAAAGAACTTGCGTCACTTAGTAAACTTTCAATTAAAATAGATAATGGCAGGGGCATCCCTAGAGTTGGTGTCACCTGGTACGGTATCGGAGTCCAATCCATTATGCACCCCAATCTGCAGATCTGATCCATCCTGTGGGGATCGTTGGCTTGCAAGCTATACGGGGTTAACTGATCTCTCCAGGATGATCCCCGCAAGATGTATCGGTTCTGCGGATTGGGGAGCATGATGGATCAGACTCTGATCCATTATGCTCAACCCGTGCGATAGGTGTCACCCAGCGCACCCCCCCCCCACATCTGCCTAGGGACACCACTGGATGATGGGGGGGAGCAAAAGTCAAAGAAAATATATCAAATGATGGGCTCTATATATGGAGAAATCTTTAACAGCACATGAAACAGCCATGTTATCACCTAATTGGGTTTATGCAAATTATAAAATTAGAATATGAGCGATGACCATATATATATTTATTTTTTTAACCACCTCCCGCCCGCCATATAGTAATAAGACGGATGCAAGGCGGTTCTCTCGCTCTGGGAGGACGTCATATGACATCCTCCCATTCTAACCACGCATGCGCAGGCTCCCGGAGCGCGGTGATCGGCGGTGCACCCTCGGACACAGCAGATCACCTTTCCACGGAAAGAGCCGAAGATGTCGGCTCGGTCATGTGATCAGCTGTATCCAATCACAGCTGATCACATGAAAACAGGGAAATGCCGGTTATCGGCATTTCTCTCCCCAGGAGCTGTCACGCTGACAGCTCGTGAGGAGAGGAGAGCCGATAATCGTCATTCCGTGGAGGGGACATGTACACAGATCATCAGGGCACTGATGATCAGTGTGCCCTGATGATCTGTGTAGCCCCAGCAGCGCCACCTGTCAGTGTCCATCAGTGTCAGCTCTCAGTGCTCATCCATGCCACCTGCCAGTGCCCATCAGTGCCACATTTCAGTGCCCATCATTGCCACATAATGCAACATTTCAGTGCCCATCAGTGCCACATTTCAGTGCCCATCAGTGCCACATCAATGCCACATATCAGTGCCCATCTGAGCTGCCTTTCAATGTCACCCATCAATGCCAGTCAGTGCCACCTATCAGTGCTGCCAGTCAGTACTGCCTATCAGTGCCAGTAAGTGCCGCCTATCAATGTGCATCAGTGCCGCCTATCAGTGCCCATCAGTGCTGCCTATCAGTGCCACCTAACAGTGCCAGTCAGTGGCGCCTATCAGTGCCACCTATCAGTGCCATATATCAGTGCTGCCTTTCAGTGCCCATCAGTGATGGCTGTCAATGCCCATCAGTGCCACCTACCAGTGCCTCCTCATCAGTGCCACTTATCAGTGTCCATCAGTTGCAGCCTATCAGTGCCCATCAGTGCAACCTCATTAGCGCACATCAGTGAAGGAGAAAAATCACTTATTTACAAAATTTTATAACAAAAACTAAGAAAAAATGTTTTTTTTTCAAAATTTTCAGTGGTTTTTGGTTTGTTTAAGAAAAAATAAAAACCCAGAGGTGATTAATTACCACCAAAATAAAGCTCTATCTGTCACCAAAAAAATGATAAAATTTCATATGGGTACAGTGTTGCATGACCGCGCAATTGTCATTCAAAGTGCAACAGCGCTGAAAGCTGGAAATTGGCCTGAGAAGGAAGGGGGTATAAGTGCCCGGTAGGCTAGTGGTTAATCTGTTACAATTTTATATGGTATATATTACATCTCAGGTGCTAAACTTCGACCTCTAGGGGAAAAATGTCTAATGGGTAATAGAGAAGAGGATTAAGAAAAAGATGAGGATAATTGATATTAAATTTTGGACTCCCTTCTTTCTTGTTTTTGTTTTTTCTTTTTTTTTCAGGTTTTTTTTTTTTTGCAATGTGTAATTAATTTGTTTTTTACTGTAAAGATATTTTTTTGAAAAATTAATAAAATGTTTTGGAAAAAAAAATACTTGATGTATCTGATTTGTGAGAAAATCCTCAATATGGAATTTTAGGCTCTTACCCATCTTGAATAAAATATAACCTAGTAGTGTTCCTCTTGCTCACAAGTTTGCATGAAGTGATGACCAGAGCGACACCACTCTGATTGGTTTCTGCAGTCACTGTAACATATACTTGGTCTGTGCCCCTGACCTTCAGCAGGGATGCTAGAGTCTCTTTAGCAATCTTATTGTTGGATGTGTTATCTATGCTGAGGCCAATGCCAATTCGGAAATTCTCAAACGGACCATCCGTCATTGAGTCTGTCCACACAAAATTAGTCTGCTGAAGGCTGTGACACAATGGCTGGACCACCAATGCAACTGTGTGATTTGTGTGGTTTGCAAATGCTGTGCCGTGGTCCAATCTGTCCTGCAAGGCAAACAAAATACATTACTGTTGGCCTACATTTTATATATTCAGTGTTATGGAGAAATGTTATTAAAATAAAATATAAATAAAAAATGATGAACATGATGAAGTTAGTCTGAATATAATAAAGTGATATCCAGTGTACAATAAAATGTGTAAATATTCACTGACTGCAGAGCTGTGTTAACAATACAAAATAACCAACAAACTAAGGCTCCGTGCAGATTGGGCGTTTTATAACACTGGTAGCGGGAGTTTTTCAGACTTTTGCTGCCTTTGCAATTTTTAGCATTTTTTTACCAAAAAAATATTTTTTTTTGCTAAAAAAACATCCAAAAATGCTGGCTTGCTACATTTTACCATGTTTTGCAGCGTTAGAGCATTTTTACAGATAAAAAAATCTTCTAAAAACTCACTAGTTCTGGGGGTTTTTTCAGTCAAAAAAACGCTGATTGCAGCCTATGTGTGCATGGACACGTAGGATAACATGCTGGGGAGTTTATTGGCTGTAGAAAAAATGCCAAAAGCCAAATACAGCTGCTGTAAAAACATCCAGTGTGCATGAGGACTTAAAATGCTTATAGAAGTGTCCAAATGAGAAAAGACACAATGTTACAAATGAATAAACCGCAACCCTCGGGTTATGATAACACCACGTGCATGAAACACAAACAAGTCCACTCATAAATCTTTAGATGCTTAATGATCTTTACAATCGTGTCCAAGTGTCCACACACCAGGAAAACCACTCACCCTCCTGCCTTGCCTTCTCAGTAAAAGAAAAGCAGGTAATGCTTTATAAACAGTAGACATGTACATAACAAAAACATTTGTATTGTTTCATTATTTAAATAATTTTGTTTAGTTCAATTAGTTTCATTCGTTTTTGGAATTTGTTTAGTTCCATTTCATTTATTTGTTTTTGAATTTGATTAGAATTTTCTGAATTTGGTCAACGATTTCAATTCAACCGAATTTGGAAAATTCAGATCAAATCTGAAAAGTATCGTATCGGCATTCGAATGTGAGTTTATTCTATTCAAAATTCGAATTTCGGAATATGGTTGTATTCTTTTTATTTTATTGTATTCTATTATTTTCTATTCTGTTCTAATATATTATTTTATATTCTATTCCTTTATTTTCTATTCTTTTCTTTTATTTTCTATTCTATTCTGTTCTATTCTTTTTGGAATTTGAATTTCAGAAGGCAGCTATTTTCTATTCTTTTGTATTCTTTTATTTTCTCTTCTATTATATGCCCTTTTTTCTATTCTATTTTATTCTATTATGTTCTGTTGTACTCTATTCCTTTCTATTCTATTCTGTTCTTTTATTTTCTAATCTATTCTATTTTTTATTATATATTCTATTCACTTTTTTCCTATTCTGTTTTAGTATATTCTTTTATTTTATATTCAATTCTGTTCTGTTTTACCCTATTGTTTTCTATTCTATCATTTTATATTCTATTCAAAGACATGCTAATAGGTAATTGTCTACATTGGCCCTAGTATGTGTATGTATGAATGTGAGTAAGGGACTGTAGATTGTACGCTCCTTGAGAGTTAGGGACTGATGTTTATTAACTATATATATATATATATATATATATATATATATATATATATATATATATATATATATATATATATATATATATACACACACTGCTAAAAAAAGGAACACTTTTTAATCAGAGTATAGCATCAAGTCAATTAAACTCCTAGGATATTGATCTGGTCATTTAAGTAGCAGAGGGGTTTGGTAATCAGTTTCAGATGCTTTGGTGTTAATGAAATTAACTGGTGCACTGGATGAGCAACAATGAGACAACACCCAAAACAGGAATGGTTTTAAAGATGGAGACCACTGACATTTGTTTCCCTACTCATCTTTTCTGACAGTTTTTCACTAGTTTTTCATTTGGCTAGGGTCAGTGTCACTACTGGTAGCATGAGGCGATACCTGGACCCTACAGAGGTTGCACAGGCAGTCCAACTCCTCCAGGATGGCACATCAATACGTGTCATTGCCAGAAGGTTTGCTGCGTCTCCTAGCACAGTCTCAAGAGCATGGAGGAGATTCCAGGAGATAGGCAGTTACTGTAGGAGAGCTGGACAGGGCTGTAGAAACTACTTAACTCATCAGCAGGACCGGTATCTGCTCCTTTGTGCAAGGAGGAACAGGCTGAGTACTGCCACAGCCAGGGGCGGACTGACCATTCGGACACTCAGGCACTGCTCGAGGGCCGGGGGTCAGTAGGGGGCCCCATGAGATGCCCCTGGTACCTTTCATAGGCATTTTTTGGAGTGGTTTGAGTGTGGGTGAGGACACAGGGGCCCCATGATCCCCTATTGTCCGGGGGCCCCATGAGTCGTCAGTTCGTCCCTGGCGACAGCCCTACAAAATGACCTCCAGCAGGCCACTGGTGTGAATGTCTCTGACCAAACAATAAGAAACAGACTTCGTGAGGGTGGCCTGAGGGCCCGACGTCCTCTAGTGGGCCCTGTGCTCATTGCACCATAGAGCATGATTGGCATTTGCCATTGAACACCAGAAATGACAGGTCCACCACTGGCGCCCTCTGCTTTTCACAGATCAGAGCAGGTTCACCCTGAGCACATGTGACAGGGTCTGGAAAAGCTGTGGAGAATGTTATGCTGCCTGTAACATCATTCAGTATGACCGTTTTGGTGGAGGATCAGTGATGGTCTGGGGAGGCATATCCATGGAGGGACGGACAGACCTCTACAGGCTAGACAATGGCACCCTGACTGCCATTAGGTATCAGGATGAAATCCTTGGACCCATTGTCAGACCCTACGCTGTAGCAGTGGGTCCTCAGTTGCTGATGGTGCACAACATTGCCCAGCCTCATGTGGTGAGAGTATGCAGGCAGTTCCTGGAGGATGAAGGAATTGATACCATGGAATGGCCCCCATGCTCGCCTGTCCTAAATCCAATAGAACACCTCTGGGATATCATGTTTCGGTCCATCCGATGCCACCAGGTTGCACCTCAGACTGTCCAGGAACTTTAGTGATGCCCTGGTCCAGATCCGGGAGGAAATACCCCAAGACACCATCCGTCATCTCATTAGGAGCATGCCCCAATGTTGTCAGGTATGCATACAAGCATGTGCGGGCCATACAAAGTACTATTTTGAGTTGCTGCAATGAAATTTGAGCAAAATGGAATAGCCTGCTGCATCATTTTTTCTCTTTGATTTTCGGGGTGTCTTTGAATTCAGTTCACTGTAGGTAATTAATTTTCATTTCCATCATACGATGGGGCATCCTTACATTCCTAACACATTACCCAGTCCATATCAGTATAGATATCCGATATCCAGCATAATATTTTCCCCATTGAGATGTGTTTTCAAAGTGTTTCTTTAATATTTTTGAGCAGTGTGTGTATATATATATATATTTATATATTTAGAGAGAGAGAGAGAGGTGCGTACATTGACGATGCTATATAACTATCTGTAATAGATAAATAAACAAACAGATTGTGAACTCAAACATTCTGTTCTTTTCTATTTCTTTATTTTTTATTCTATTTTATTCTATTCTTGTTTTCAAATTCAATTTAATTTCCAAATTAGATTTAGTTTTCGAATTTTAGATGAAATTATGTTTCGTTATTTCGTTTTGTTATTTCGGATTCAATTTAATTTGTTACTATTGTAATTCAGATACATCCGAATCTACAAATAACAAAAAATTTGTCCAAATGATCTGAAACTAAATGAACCACACGTGATCCAAAATCATTCAGTCTCTTTCTCCTCCAGTAACTTAGATCCAGTCCTCCAAATCCACACTGTTTATATAAAAGAAAACATCAATATAGTGTAAAACCTTTAAAAACTGATTTATTCAACATATTAATTGCAAGCAGGCAAGATGCAATCGGCATTAATATAAAACCTCCGTCGGGAAGAGACCCTTTGAATCAGCCACAAGCACAGTGAAACACCGCTCCAGAGTTCAAAGTTATCCAAACACACCAGTCTATCGCTGCTATCTACACCCCTAAAGTGCTTTTTCTGTATTTACTTTTGCATAATCTACATATAAACTGTTGTTGGTAGGTTCTCATGATACATATGATTATTTTTATAATTTACCAGCTTCAACCACCTTCAACCAACTAACTTTGAAAAGATTGTTTCATGTTTGGCCTGCATTAGCCTTTAAAGTGGACCTAATATCAAAAAAACAAGACCCCGCCATTCGGTAGCCCTCCCCTACATGTAAACTACTAGTAAAAAACACAAACATTACCAGTGAATAGTAAAAAATACTTAACTTAGACCCTTGATTCAAGCTGCGTCACCTAGACCAGCCATTCTCAGCTAAGGTTCTTATAGAGGTTGCTAGGGGTTCTGTGGCGAATTTACCTCCCATTTGATGATGCCTGAATAGTTTGGAGGCAATGCCTCTTGACAGACCCAGATGCATGACACCAATCATCTTTTTAGATGTTTGTAAATGAGGCATTCTGACCACCACTCTATGGGAGCATTCTTCCCACTGGCCACCGATATAAGAGGTACTTTTCAGACTAACCCACAAAGAACTGGTTTTAGCAAGGGTTTCCTGTACCCTGAAAATATTTTTAGGGGTTTCTCTAAGGTAGAAATGTTGCGAAAGGCTGACTTAGACACTGGCAATGTTGCTTAGCTTCACTGTAGCCTCCTGGTGAGGCTAAAGGTCTGGTCAGAAGCCAATATCTAAAGTACATTGATTTTAAATGTTAATGGCAGTTTGTGTGTCCATTTGTACCTACTGTTTTTAAATTGGGGGGGGGACTAAATAGTCATTCCCTGTTTTTATTATTTCATGCATGGTCCACTTTACAATTATAATACGTTCATTCTTGAATCTCTTCTTCAGAGGTTTCAGTGAATTCTAAACTCCATTTTTTTACAGAGAATAAATCAAATACATATTATGCAATCAGCAGACTAATCACTACATACACAGTAAAGCACATCTACTCTGCCACTGTGTAATGTGTCCGGTTAGTGAATGCCACTTGCTTATGTTCATAAAACTCATCCTAGAATACAGTTTGCACTCAACAACCGTCAGGACTTGCCACCCTCCCATACCTTCCTGAAATAGCCTGTTATTGTGAATATGAGTTGGTTGTGCTACTTTGTCATCATCTATTGACTTGTCTTGCCCTCCCCTGCTAGTGAGGAATGCAATCATATGTGTGAATGTGAGCAATGTTGCACCACATTAGCATTCACTGCCTTCACATAGTGATGACAGCTAGAAATGACTTATCCATAATAACAAGCTCTAAATCTTCTACTATGGAAGGAAAGCACAGCAGCCTCACTCCATGTTTACATCTAACATGAGATATAGATAAACTTGATGATCTAGGTGCATCCGGACTCTGCATTCTAAGACATAAATATTCTGACGCCAAGGTTTCCATGGCTGAATTCAGCAAAGCCTTACAACATACAGTCATGTTATATGGGAAAAGGTCAACTAGAGATTTTAGCAGGTTGCTATAGACAAGAAGAAGGCAGTGTCCTTCCAGGGCTAGGGTTAGTGGCTCAGTTTTTAACAGGGGTGCTATCTGCATGGAGCTTGAAAGTACACCCAATGTTTGGCAAAGTTTCCCCCAAGCAGGGCGGACTGACCATTTGGGAACTCGGGCGCTGCCTGAGGGCCTGGGGTCAGTAGAGGGCCCCATGAGATGCCCCTGGTACCTTTCATAGGCTTTTTTTGGGTGTGCTTTGAGTCTGGGCAAGGACACAGGGGCCCCATGATCCCCTATTGCCCGGGGGCCCCATGAGTTGTCAGTCCGTCCCTGCCCCCAAGTACTCTGGTTGGTTTGTACCCATGGCCTCAAAGCATACTGGTACTTTAAGTGGCTTCCGCAAAAATATATCCCAAAATATGAGCTTGTTTGGCAGTGTTAGGATCATTATTGTATGTTTCTCAGGAGCATGGGCTAAGGTGTATATTTCAATGCTCTCTATAAAATGCTGCATTCACCCTTCTATGTGAAATGCTGTATGTGTTGCTAAAAAGAACAGTATGGGGTTGATTTACTATAGGCATATAGACTGTGCACTTCGCAAAGTGCAGTTGCACTCTGCAAGAACATTTGCTCCAGAGCTTACTAAAAGAGCAGAAGCACTGCTGACTTCCATCATCCAATCATGTGCAAGCAAAAATACCGTTTTTTTAATGTTTTCCTTGCACATGATTGGGTATTCTTTGCAAAGCATCACCTCATTTACTAAGCTCTGGAGCAGCTGCACTTGAAGAGTGCAACTGCACTTTGCAAAGTGCACAGCCTATTTGCTTTTAGTAAATCAACAACTATATTTCCTATTAAAAATGTAAATTCAACTCTGGTTTCTTTTAAAAGCAAAACTTAAGTACCAATATAAACCTGCTGAGAAGTTTACAGACATCAATCAGATGCTGCAGAGTAACTAGAATTAATGAATGGGGCTCAAGCCAATAAGACTGGACTCAGAACTGCTGACAAAGTACTAAAGGCTTCTTCTAAAACAAATGTTAACCAGTAAATATACTGCGAGCGGATGGCAGGTGCAGGCACAACCACATACCTGTACATCCATTGAATCTTCCAAGTTTGGCTGCGCATGCTCGCACCCCCTACAGTCCTGTGCTGTGAGTGGACACAGCACAACTTTGGCAGCTGATTTCAGCCAATGATTTTGGCTGAAGTCAGCTGATCAGCTGTTCAGCTGTGTCCAATCTCACACAGAGTTCTGTTTTTACAAAAACACAGAACTCTGTGTACAGGGACCAGCGATCTGGCTGTTTCTTTTCCCTGCAAAGTAGGGAAAAAAAACAGCCAGATAGTAAAGTAAAAGCAGCACACATTACACATTGTTAGGCACACAGTTAGCCCCTTCCCAGAAAGCGTCATTAGTACAGTGTCAGTGTACAGTATCATCGCTGATAACTGTATTAGTGTCCCTAGTGATGTCAGTTAGTGACTCTCCCAGATAGTGTCTCTTGGCTCCAGATTGCCTGCCATCCAATCACAGACCCACTGTAAGTCGCTGATCACTGCCGTTACAATATAGCATTTATAACTGAGTTAGGAGTGCCAGTTAAAGTAGCGCAGCGCTGAATAGCAAAAAATAGTCTGGTCATGAAGGGGGAAAACCTTCCAGAGGTCAAGTGGTTAAGGTCCACAAACAATGACAGCTTATGACATCATCATGCTATGTCCATGATGATGTCACCCCTACATCCATGGCCAATGAAGGAAATGTACTCTATTGCACAGAAATGCGGGGGATTTAAAAACAGGGATACTGCCTGTGAATTATGGTTTCTGAGGCACACAGTGTCATTAGAATATTTTGGTGACTCTGCACCAGTGTTTCTTTTTTCAGTCAAATCACCCTTTAAAATTATGGACAGTCTTGAGGCGCCCCATTCTATAATGCAGCTACATCCACACATGTAGGACATCCAACATTAGAGGTGATTATTCCAAAGCAAATACACTTTTGTACACTGGTACTGACTAGTATTCCAGTGATTCTCTTCTCCCTCAGTATTTCTCCATCACTGAGCTAATGTGACCCCAGCACTGATGGAGAGGGGCAGGGGAGGGTCAAACTAGGATGCTGTGCAGGCAGCTGACATTCTCCTTATCAACTGATGATGTCATTGGTTGTCAGGATGTTGGCGGCTAGAAGGTCATAATGGTCCACAATGAAACTTGTGGCTTCGTGTAACTAAAAGGCAGGCTTGTTCCACCCTCTGGCTTGTATACAAGTTTTGGGCAATTTTTAGACATTTTGCCAAAGCACCCCTGAAGAAACCTCAAAGGCACCCCAGGGTGCCTGGGCACCCTGGATGAGAAAGGCTGCTCTACACAACTAGTGGGGGCATGTTGCTGATGTGGTTGACTGCATCTAGTAAAAACGTAAACCAAGCCAAAACATATCTAAAACTTTTGGACAGAGTGGAGCAATATGTAAAAGCTCTGTCATCTTTTAATTGTTGTCTGTGTTGCATTGGCATCACGTAACCTCCCTATTTTTCCATTGGGGAGTCAGCAGTAAATAACAGTAGAGGGAATATCTTCTATTGAGGAATCTTGCTCCAGTTACATCTGTCAGATTTGGGTTTTCCTTCTTTTTCGGGAGATTTCCTTTTACGTCTTATTGTGTATGTGGGGACAGGAAGCACAGACAAATCTCTCCAATAAGGACACAGATAGCAGTAAAAATCTGTAATGTAACAAAATAAAACTGAAACTCCACACCACTAAGAGGTTCAAATGTTCAAAGTCTCCAAAGAGTAGCCAATGTGTTTCCGGGTCCATAAACACCCCCTTTATTAGGACTTAATTGAAAACCATGTGACTAGTGTTGCGGTGAATTGGACCTCTACTGGACCTTATTTCCTTCAGTGTGATTACAAGCACAGACCTTAATAGCAGCTGGTTTGGCCCTTTAGCTGTGGTGTGGTGATTCAATTTCCATTTTTGTTATATTACACTACAAGTCAAGGAGAATGTAAAGATCCTCTGGGGTGTAGAATTTGCCTGCCCGGGAACCAGATTATTTACATCAACATCAATATTTTCACATAGTAATACCAACAAGATAACATTAAGGGTCTGGCGCTATTTTTCCGCTTTCCTCAACTAAGCAGTGAAAACCTTACAAAGGTTCTAACCCTTTCACATTCTATCCACAATTGAAAAATGTTGGCTACAGTTATACTGTAATTCCTGAACTGTCTACATTATTTAACTGTGAATATTTGTTAGTACATGTTCCTGTGCCCATGAAATATGACTGCACAGACCTATTTTCGGTGCTGGCTGTGCTCCTGACTGCATGAATTTGTGCTCAGTATGCAGCCCCCATACACTCTAACTTGCAAACATCTGCGCTATACCCACAATGCATCTGCTGTAGTATATAAGTACCTTGAGAATACCTATTGTCAGAGTGGGTTTAGTTTGACATGCTTACAAGCAGTTAATAGTACTTAATACACAACAGATCCACTACAAGCACTGTTAATTATAGTGGTGCACAATCTTTGTTTATTAGCTAAGCAGGAATAATTGTTGATGTTGCTGAGTTAGAAGTTGCCAGCAATGGATTATCCAGTTTAAGCTTGTTTGCTTTTGGGTTGATTTATTAAAAGTGGAGCAAAGAAAGAGGGAATGTTTCTCATTATCAATTAGACTGTTTCATTGCATAGTTTCCACTCGGTACTTCAGTTTTTCAGCATTGGCAGCAGGGGTGGACTGACCATTTGGAAACTCGGGCACTGCCCGAGTGCCTGGGGTCAGTAGGGGGCCCCATGAGATTCCCCTGGTACCTTTTTCATAGGCTTTTTTGAGTTTGGGCAAGGACACAGGGGCCCCATGATCCCCTATTGCCCAGGGGCCCCATGAGTTGACAGTCCGCCCCTGATTGGCAGCCCAACACCGGACATCTGGGTATAGGGAAATCTGAACTTATAGTTAACCTGTCCTTTGCTTATGTAGTGCAAAGCATCAGTCTTACTTTGTTGCTGGTCCACACAGTTGCAGATAACAGCCTTCTCTTCGATCCTCCACCACCACTCCCTTCATCTGGAGAAGTAAACTGACTTACTGCCAGAAAGGGGAAAGTGTAACTCAGTCCCCTTCCTGTGATATGATAGTGATGGTGCTTGGCGCTTCCACTCATGCAAACAACGTAATTACATGGAGATCACTGAGAGAATTCTCAGCCCTGTGAATTTCCGAGTGATCTTCTCTTTGCCCCAGCAGGAAAAGATGGGGGAGCAAAGGGAAGGTAAGAATAAACAGTTGGTAGGGTCATAATTAAAGTGGCCTTTTGCTCTTTCCTGCCTGATCAAAGCAAGGTTTGATTTAGGTATATTTACCCATGCCTTCCCAGGTTTTGCCTATCCCAAAATGCATATCATCACCCTAAACGGAACCTGTACTATTATCTTAAATCAGGGGTCTCCAAACTTTCTAAACAAAGGGCCAATTGTTGGTGCAAGTGGAATTGTGTCCCATTGTTGGTGTTAGTGGAACAAACAGTGTCCTATTGTTGGTGGCAGTGACAGGAATTATGCCCATTGTTGATGTCAATAACAGTAATAATGCCTCAAGGGCTAGATAAAGGCAAGCAAAGGGCCAAAGTTTGGAGATCTACCTTAAATTAACCCTTAGCTCATAAATTATACCCAATATTTAATCTTACTCCTTAACCACCTTCCGCCCGCCCTATAGTACAATGACGGGCGCAAGGTGGTTCTCTCGTTCTGATAGGACGTCATATGATGTCCTACCATTCTCACTGCGCATGCGTGGCTCAGGGAGCGCGGCGATCGCCGGTGCACCGTGTCCCTCGGACACAGCGGATCACGGAAAGAGCCGAAGATGTCGACTCGGTCATGTGATCAGATGTGTCCAATCACAGCTGATCACATGTAAACACGGAAATGACGGTTATCGATATTTCTCTCCTCTCGAGCTGTCACGCTGACAGCTCGAGAGGAGAGGAGAGCCGGTAATCAGCTTTCCGCAGAGGGGACATGTACACTGATCATCAGGGCACTGATGATCAGTGTGCCCTGATGATCAGTGTGGCCCCAGAAGTGCCACCTGTCAGTGCTCATTAGTGCCACGTGCCAGTGCCCATCAGTGCCATGTGCCAGTGCCCATCAGTGCCACATCAATGCCACATATCAGTGCATACCAGTGCACATCAATGCCACATATCAGTGCCCATCTGAACTGCCTTTCAATGTCACCCATCAGTGTCAGTCAGTGCCACCTATCAATGCCAATCAGTGCCACCTATCAGTGTTGCCAATCAGTGCCACCTATCAGTGCCCGTCAGTGTCGCCTATCAGTGCGCATCAGTGCCAGCCAGTGCTGCCTATCAGTGCCAGTCAGTGCCATATATCAGTGTCATGTATCAGTGTCATGTATCAGTTCTGCCTTTCAGTGCCCATCAGTGATGCCTGTCAATGCCCATCAGTGCAACCTACCAGTGCCTCCACATCAGTGCCCATCAGTGCCACCTATCAGTGCCCATCAGTACAGCCTCATTAGCGCACATCAGTGAAGGAGAAAAATCACTTATTTACAAAATTGTATAACAAAAACTAAGAAAAAATGTTTTTTTGCAACATTTTCAGTGGTTTTTGGTTTGTTTAAGAAAAAATAAACATCCCAGAGGTGATTAAATACCACCAAAAGAAAGCTCTGTCTCAAAAAAATGATAAAAATTTCATATGGGTACAGTGTTGCATGACCGCGCAATTGTCATTCAAAGTGTGACAGCGCTGAAAGCTGGAAATTGGCCTGGGCAGGAAGAGGGTATAAGTGCCCTGTAGGCAAGTGGTTAAACAAAGTAAAAAAACTAACCTTAATGTATATGTGTGTGTTTTTATAAATACTTTATTTTCTTTTCATTTAAGTGATTACATAATCTCTGTTCTCAGCTGCACAAGGGGGTGAAAATGCAGGACGGTGTGTCAGCAGGAGGCAGAGAAACAGCAGTACACTGATCTTCCCTGTGAAGAACTGTGCAGGGGGATGTCAACACCAAATTTGACCATTGGAGGCAGGCAGGCAGGCTGCCAGAAAACTGACCATCCAACTGGGATGGATGTGCTCTCATGCCCAGCATAGTCAGTTTTAAATAGAAAACAAAAAGGGGGACTGGTAGGATCACCAGATACTTCACACAACGGAAGCAATGCAAAGAGAACAGGATAACCTTTACCACAAGTACATGGTACAGCAGGCACCATTCAGGAATATACATTTTTTAAGAAACAGGGAGACTATGTCACTTTGCCTATTCAAGACTCTCTGCCAATTCTGTAGTCTCTTGAAAGCCCACCTCTGAGCCTTTGATAAACACCCTGTGCTTTTGGGTACGGGGAGTATGTGACACCTCCCATCCTATGATGCAGTGCTTGGGAGTGGTCAATTACCAGCCTTGAATACTTTCACAAACTAAAAAACACTATTTCATTAACTTTTAATATTCAAAGCAAACTTCCCCATCCCAGATTAGAGGAACTGAATTTTTTCTCTCTTGAGAAGAGGAGATTAAGGGGGGATATGATCAACATGTATATATACATCAGTGGTTCATATAGTAAACTCGGTGTAGAGTTATTCACCCTGAGGTCATCACAGAGGACAAGGGGGCACTCTTTACGTCTGGAGGAAAAGAAATTTAATCTCCAAACACAGAAAGGTTTCTTCACAGTGAGAGTTTTGAAAATGTGGAATAGACTCCCTCAAGAGTTGGTTCTGGCCAGTGCAGTGGATTGCTTTAAAAAAGGCCTGGATTCTTTCCTAGATACAGAATATAATTGGTTAATAACATTTATAAGTAATGTTGATCCAGGGAATATAGGATTGCCTCTCGAGGGATCAGGTTGTGTAGAGAGATACAAAGCATCATGTCCATTCTGACAGGAGAGAGACCTGTGTTGTTTACACACAGGTCTCTCCCCTGTCAGCTTTGCCAACAATTGTCGAGTTCCGGCTGGGAATTGCCGGTCGGGACCCAGTGATTGCTATCCCCAGCCACCAATAGCAGCGCAGGTAGGTCGGTGCGCGCACCCCCTACCCAGAAATGAAAATCACGTATATATGTGATTTTGCGCAGCAGTGCCGCCCTGTAGCAGTACTTCTGCTATAGGGTGAATGGCAAGCAGTTGGCCTAGGCCAGAAACCAGGAAGCAACTGAAGAAATGTAAAAAAAAAAAAGTTTAAAACAAGTAAATATAATTTATCTTTATATCCATTTACTATTGCTGGCAGCATTGGATTAAACATAGTTAATGTTGATTGAGGGAGTTTAGTTCCCCTTTAACCCTTATATTAACTCCAAATCAAACAGCTAAAATGAGCCCTTAACAGGTAAAGTATATCTAAACTCCATGAACAGTAATTATATACAGAAAATTGCAGCTTGCCAGTCCTTGGATGTCATGGCTGTAATTGTTTTCTTTTGCACATTTTCTTTAGGTACAGAAAACCTGTTGATCATTTCAGAAATCTTCCTGCGGACTAAATTGAAATCTCAGACAATGTTGTTATCTTTCCCAACTGCCTTCCGTGAGCTACAAAGCGATACCGCCCTTTTTAATGGAAATAAGTGAAGTGAAGGTGTTTGTAGTTAAGAGTGGGACAGTGACAATGCTGCCCTTCTACATATACAGTGCAGAACAGAAAGTATATTATTGAAAGAATCATCAGATGAAAAAGGAAAAAAGCCTTTACCTAATCCTAATACTAATGCCCCAGTCAGAGTGGTGTTAACAAATGCATGATAATACATGTTATGCTGTGCATTAGCGTACATTGCATTAAAGTGGTTGCACAGGCTCAAGTTTTTTTTAACCTTCATGCATTCTATGCATGAAGGTAAAAAATCTTCTGTGTGCAGCAGCCCCCCAGCCCCCCCTCCCCCAATACCTACCTGAGCACCATCTCTATCCAGCAATGTGCACAAGAGCCTTGGCTGTCCCTGGTCTCTCCCTCCTCGTTGACTGAGACAGCAGCAGGAGCCATTGGCTCTCACTACTGTCAATCACAGCAGAGAATGGGCATGCAGAGTAGCGGCTCGGGAGCGAGTCTACTCGGATGCACTTGCAGGGGCGGACTGACCATTTGGAAACTCGGGCACTGCCCGAGGGCCCGGGGTCATTAGGGGGCCCCATGAGATGCCCTTGGTACCTTTTTCATAGGCTTTTTAGAGTTTGGGCAAGGACACAGGGGCCCCATGATCCTCTATTGCCCGGGGGCCCCATGAGTTGTCAGTCCGCCCCTGGGCACTTGGCAGGAGGAAGGGGCCAGGAGTGCTGGCGGGGAACCAGAGAAGAGAGGGATCATGGCTGCTCTGGGCAAAACCACTGCACAGAGCCTGTAAGCATGACACATTTGATAGTTAAAAAAGAAAGATTGCCTTTACAACAACTTTAAGGCAGCCCATTCATTTGAATAGCCTGGCAATGGAGAAATAGACTGGCAGCATTTTTTGGCATAGCAGTGTATTCCAGCACATGGTAGTTATGACTAAAGAATACTGTGCTGTCTCCCTCTGCATACTGTCAGGAAAAAGATAAAATGCATTAAAATATGTTTAGGGTACATTTACATTTACCTGGCTTTCATGTTGTATTTCCACTGATTTGTACCATAAGAATAAAAGTGTAGCATGGCAAAAAGAGTAAAATTAAATGAATACTGCTCCATACAATCAAATTCAAACATTGCATTCCAGATCTTTCAAAAATGCTTCACAAACCTTAAAAAGACAACACAAACACCCTGTGTACAATAATCCTAAAAGTGCTGCTGTAAAAATACGGATTTAGGTATTTATACTAGCTGTATTGAAAATACATTTCATTGTTTTATTGTTGCTATAAAAGTAGGTTTTGATGCTACTAACCAGCTTTTCTTCAGTTAAAATCATCCACCTATTTGAAATTTTGTAAGTAGATGATAGGAAGGCTGGTCCTTACCTGTATGTGATTTCTGGGCTCTGTCCTCTCTGTATTCTCAGCAATGGACAGGTCATAAAACAGTGACACCATCTGTAAAATCCACACTCTAGTAAAGTTGTGCAGATCCATGTCAAAGTCAGGGGTCCATGGAAGTCTTGTGCTGTGTGATCCTGTGTACTGCAGTCGTCTTATTTATATATAAGTTGAGATTCTTCTATGAAGGTTACAGTCTAATATACCTTTATCGCTGGTCTACATAAAACACGTCTAATAATGGTCTGTCTGTACAACGGAGGGAGGCGGCTCTTAACCTTTCAGCTGCCAAATTAGGAACCCTGGTGTGATTACTCATTAAATTTCAGATAAAGGAGCGCATCTCCTTCCAGGTAAATTTAGGATGCTAGCTAGCGCATAATGGAAAATACTCCCGTACCACAAACAATCAGTGATGTATCTAGAAAGGTGTTGGTGGTTTGCAGTAATAAGAAGAGAGCAGTATGTAAGCAGATGTCAGATAATTATACCAGAAGATGTCTTCCAGGCTCATCCTGTGCAAAAGACTTTTTTTTTTCTTTTGTGTGCACTGGGATAGACAAGGCAGAAGTACAGGCTGTTCTAAGGAAATAGAGAAAGACTTAATACGAAATAGTAGGGAAATTAGTTCATTTCTAAGGGTCTCCATTATTTTCTTTACAATTAAATTGATCAAAATGTACAGTTTTTTTCATTTACTTTATTACTTTTTAAAGTGTTACTAAACCCAAGACCCTGCAAGCACTATATCTGGTCTCCCACAGTACACAGAATATAGATGCCTGTTGATCACATGCAGGGGCAGACTGACCATTCGAGCACTCAACCACTGCCCAAGGGCCCGAGGTCAGTAGGGGGCCCCATGAAATGCCCCTGGTACCTTTTATAGGATTTTTTGGGTGTGCTTTGAGTGTGGGCAAGGACATAGGGGCCCCATGAGTTGTTAGTCTGCCCCTGATTACATGCACTCTAACAAGAAAAAAAAAAACCTCTCTAGCAATACACACCAAACTGAGCATGTGCAGAGTGACTCCACACGATATGTCTTATCAGGAGATAAGAGGGAAGAAGGGGAGGACCAGAGAAGACAGCAAAGAGCTTTTTACGCAATGCAGAGGAGTAACCCCTTAGGTTCCACAGTGAGTATAAAAAACATTCTTTACTGCATATACAGACTGATTTTACTGTTGTAGGTTTAGGAACACTTTAAAGTTGAACAGGAGCAGGAAGGGTGTAATTCAGTCTCTTCAAGCCATTGGCGCTAGGGGGTATTAATAGTCCCAGAAGGCCTGGTAACTATTTGACATCTTCAGCAGTAGCTGTTTTTTCAGCAGGCTTTAAAAACTTATTACAGTACCCCTCTTTAGAAAGAAAAATAAACACCACTTACACCAGACAGAAGACACCTCCTTGTGCCTGCACAATGTTGTGGATCTGCTGTACGGCAACCAAAATGTAGGAGAACACAGTGCTGCAAATTTTACAAGCAAGTTTGTCCCCAACCCTATGTGTTGGATCAGGGGCGGACTGACAACTCATGGGACCCCCGGGCAATAGGGGATCATGGGGCCCCTGTGTCCTTGCCCAAACTCAAAAAGCCTATGAAAAAGGTACCAGGGGCATCTCATGGGGCCCCTTACTGACCCCGGGCCCTCGGGCAGTGCCCAAGTTTCCAAATGGTCAGTCCGCCCCTGTGTTGGATGTACCCTACTACTACTTTTTAAAGCAAATCTACACTAGGGATGAGCTAAGGTTTGGGCCAAACTCAGAACCTATGGAAAACTGTCACATGATAGCAAGCCACCAGCTCAGTGAGCTTCAGCCGTGTGAAACAAAAGGATGGGGATGCTGGTGACATCATTTATCTAATATGGCCACATGGCCATGTTTGGACAATGTCATTGATCAAATATGTGATCATTGCCATATAGCATAGTACAATCTACCTCTGGTCATAAAATCCGAGTAATGGAGTCTATTTATAAAGATACATCACCACACATTTCTTTTTGCAACTGGATCTCATTCTTGTCACTGTAGTGCTCAATCCTCTTCAGTGTCCAGTACAGAAAATCAATAGCTCTTTTTGGTTAGTATAGACACCAGAACCTTTTACATGGGCTAGTATACAAGCAGAGGTGTTTCTAGCTTTAAGCTTATTTCCAATTTTGGTAGCTAGCACTAACCTGCCGCCTTATTTCCAGATTTGGTAGCTAGCACCAATCCCCAACCTGCCGCCTTATTTCCAAATTTGGTAACCAGCACCAATCCCCAACCTGCCGCCTTATTTGCAAATTTGGTAGCCAGCACCAATCCCCAACCTGCCGCCTTATTTCGAAATTTGGTAGCCAGCACCAATCCCCAACCTGCCGTCTTATTTCCAAATTTGGTAGCTAGCAGCAATCCCCAACCTGCCGCCTTATTTCCAGATTTGGTAGCTAGCAGCAATCCCCAACCTGCCGCCCTATTTCCAGATTTGGTAGCTAGCAGCAATCCCCAACCTGCCGCCTTATTCCATTTGGTAGCTAGCAGCAATCCCCAACCTGCCGCCCTATTTCCAGATTTGGTAGCTAGCACCAATCCCCAACCTGCCGCCTTATTTCCAGATTTGGTAGCTAGCACCAATCCCCAACCTGCCACCTTATTTCCAGATTTGGTAGCTAGCACAAATCCCCAACCTCCTTTCTTATTTCCAAATTTGATAGCTAGTGTCCAATGTGTTTTCATTATATTCACCAACTGCTCAGGCTTCACTCCATTGTGCAGCTTACTTGGAGCAAACTGGTTGGTGTGCAACTGGTGAAAGTGGCTTCTTGGTAAGCTGCACATAATTATTATGTAGCCTACAAAAATCAAAGCAACTAGAGACAACTGCATGAACAAAATTGTGGGATGGATCCTTCGCTTTGGGTTACCAGAAAGAGAGGATGAATGCTTTGTATTTATATAAACTTTATTTATAGCTTTTTCAATACATTAGCACAGTAGACCATCTTTTATTTCCATATCATTAAACTTCTCACCAAGCATCATGTTTAGGATGGATGTTTTATGATCTGATGTGTGGCTAATTGCTTAAAGTGGTTGTAAACCCTTACATATTTCCAGTGAAGTGAATGGCCTCGGGTGATACACAGACATGAAATAAATCCTTCTCCATAAGTTGCACCTGTCTATCTGGATCCCTCTCTTCCCTACATCTGTTCAAAGTGCTAAATTTATAAAGCTTGTCTGATCATTCAGAAAAAAGGAGGCAGAAAGCTGAAATTACACTCTGCATAGCTCAGTGAAAAGAGCTCTGAAAGCTGATTGGAAGAAAGGGACACCCCCTCCCCCTTCACACAGCTCACAGGAATAGAGCTGAGGGCGTCAATCTCCTGGAGATCCCTCCCAGTCACCATTTTTTCCTTGTTGTCTGGAAAACTTGTCAGAAGAAATTCATGCTGATAGCAGAGGAATGAGGCAGCAGGGAGAAATGACACTTAGTGCTCTGGATTGAGACAAGTACACACTATAGAGAAGGGGTTTCCAAACTTTTAGAACAAAGGGCCAGTTTACAGTCCTTCAGACTTTAGGAGGGCCAAATTGTTGCCTCTAGGGGTAGAGAAGGTTTTGGACCCAGCATTAATGAAAATAAACATGGCCTCGGGGTTGGTAGTCAGTAGGAGGAAGAGTAATGTCCCATCTTTGATATTATTGGGGGGGGGGGAGAATCCCATCATTGGTGTCAGTGGAAGAAATAGTGCCTCATTGTTGGTGTCAGTGGGAGGAATAGTGCTTTGTATCAATGGGAAGTGTAGTGCCCCAAGGGCTAGATAAAGACTAGCAAAGGGCCACACCTGGTCCTCGGGCCTCAGTTTGGAGACCCTTGCCATAGAGGGATATGCTTTGTTCATATTTCATGTCTGAGGTTTAAAACCACTTTAACTATTGAAGATTAAAGTGATTGCAAAGGCGTATTATTTTTTAAATAACAAACCTGTTATACTTATCTACCCCATGCAATGGATTTGCACAGAGTGGCCCTGAACCTTCTCTTCTGGGGTCCCCTTCTGGTGCTCTAGGCTCCTCTTCTTCTCTGAGCACCCCCATAGCAAGCCATTTGCTATGGGGGCCTCTTGCAGACTTAATCCTGAGCCAGGTTGTGTGTGTCTATTGATACACAGAGCGCAGCTGACCCCCGCTCTCTACTCACAGGGTTTGATTAACAGCAGCAGGAGCCAATGAGCAAACCCTGTGAGAGTGGGGAGAGAGGATAGAGCTGCCAAAGATGGGCATAGTGCTGGATCAAGTGAGGTGAACTCGGGTACATAGAAGGGAGAATAAGGGGGAGATACTGCTACTGGGAATGCATTAAGGTAAAGGATGTTTAGGCTGTTGAGCCACTTTAGGGCAGAGACCATTGAGTTGTTGACACAATGTGATACAACAAATGTATCATTAAAGCAATTGGCACCTCTGCTAAAGTATAACTAAAGGCATTTTATTTTTCATTTTGGATAGAGTAAGGGAGGGTTATGACCCCTGTCAATTTTGTTGCCCATTGTGTTACATTGAGGAGAGTTCCTTTCACTTCCTATTTCCAAAAAGAGAAGATAACAGGAAATCCATTGGTGTCACTAGAACTGTTGTCCCCTTTGGAATATTTCTGCCCCTAGCCCTGTTCTGGGGATAACCCAAAAGTTGGGATTTTCTTTCACTTTTGGTGGTAAACTTAAACAGGACAAATAGAGAGGGCGAAATGAGGGCAAATAAAGCATTAAAAACCTGATAGGTGTTCTAATCCCTCCCCACTCTATCCAAAATTATAAAAAGTATTGCCTGTAGTTATACTTCTCAGTCTGGTACTTATTTGGAAAATGTAATATAGATTAGCAGGCATATTGTCACATGCTATATTTATAGGTTGCATATATAGTCTCTCTGTATATATTACAGTATATGTGATTATCAGTTATAATAAATGCATATCAACCATTTAGATTTTACTTGATATTATTCTACATTTTGTAATTAGCATTCTAGTCTGCATTCACCAGGGCACCATCTACCAATACATAGCAACCAATATGAAATATTTCAAACAGTACATAATGGTAGTAAAGTAAAAAAAACTTGAGTCAGATTGGTTGGTACAGCTATTTGCACTCATTTCTGTTTAACTTGTCGTCTGTGAACAGTCCACAGCACTGTCAGTATACTAACTGATAACTGTTGTCTGTTTCTGGGTCTATACTTCACTATCATTTTGAAGTCCTTAGATAATGATGATGATCATTATCATTCAGATAATGTTGTTGTGGAATTAATACCAACTGCAGGTAACACCATATCTAAGACTGGAACATCCTTTCGTAAGAAGACATGGCCCTGCAAGTCAGCTAATTTTGGCACCAAGGCTTCCTGACAGTCCTGGGGTGTCACCATTTTTCAAAGTTGGGGGACATCTGTAGGTCTTTTGGTCCAAGAAAATGCACAAATAGTTTGAGGATCATTTATAAAGCATTAGATTTTTATCCAGGCATCTAATATATATTCTTAGAACTCAGACTCAACAAGATGAATAAATAAGTTAAAGGAAAGTGTTAAATCTAGTCTGTATCTTGTAATGCAAACTGTTTGGAGAACGATGACAGATACAGATAGGTCAGGCATTGAGAGCGGGGGCAGGGATAAAGTATTGCAGAAAGACATTATTAATAATTGTGCGTACAAAGTCAGCTCAGTATTGGGGGATTTATGTTACAAAACAACAAAATGGAGCAAAGGGACATATTACTATATATTATATGTACACTAAATAAACAAATTGTTCTACTTTCCAAACTACTATTATTGTTATATTTTTATAGACAGATATTGGCACAATATAAAACATTACAAACCCATTCACACTTTTTGCCTTCTCTCTGTGAACGAATGCTCATTAACCAGTTTCCCCTCTAGAGCATTTTTTTTTCATTTTTTTGCACAGTTTAAAATCTGCATTTTTGGCTAAAACACCTAGAACATTATACCTCCTAACTTTCTGAGATGAGACAGAGAGAGACACCTTTTGCAACAATGCATTTAAGCAATGGGCACACCCCTGCTACGTCTTCAGTTATGCAGACCATTAAGAAAGTTATACCAGAATTGTTTTTTTATTTTCACCATTATTTTTCTTTTACACTGTTTGTTTGTTTGTTTTTTTTACTTACCTGTAAAAAACAATTTTTTGGAGTACATCAAAGGACACAGAGCTCCCTCCTCTCTGTTTTATGATGTATGGCAAAACTAAGGACCTTCCTGTATGGGAGAGATTATAAAGGAGGGGACTTGTTGTTTTGCCAGTGTCCAATTGCCTGTAGGTGACGCATAACCCACCCACACCTCGTGCCCCAAGGTCCAGTTTTTTCATCCTTCTTTACCCTAGGTTCACTGTGTTTTCCAGTTTGCAGAAATGCACTACAGTACGTTTAACATAATTTCCTATGGATCTAGTTCACATCTGTGTGTTTTGAGCCAGTGCATTTTTTGGAAAGGGCCAGGGACTTTTTGTCCTGCAGCACATTGCGTTTTGCCTGTAATAGACAACAAAAACACAAGTGTTGAGTTTTTGATGCATTGCTAATTCATTTAGTGTGACTTTAATACGACTGATCTGACTTTACACTCTCTGGCACTCAAGTAGCATCAAATTTGCATCAGTAGTGCAGGAACCTTTATGTGGCCAAAGTTGCATGTTGGGGTAAAGGACTGGGGTTAGGGTTACATGTTAGGGTTAGCAGTAATTACCACTAACCTTAACCCTTAACCCTAACATTTCTCCCTAACATGCGACTTTGTACACATAAAGGTTTCTGCACTACTTGGATGCTACTTGAGTGCCAGAGAGTGTAAAATTACATCAAAGTTGCAGTACATGAACAGAACTCATATAATTTCCAATTAGCCCCCCCAAAATGTGAAAAACAAAACGCATCAAAAACGTGCTTTCAAAAATGCAAAATGCACAGCAAAACGTGCTGAATAAACATCGCAACCTGCATAGTTGTGAACCTTGCCTCACTGTTGCTGCCTTTGGCACCATGGCTATTGAAGCAAGAATTTTGAAGGATAGAGGGTGTCTGAAGCCAATACTGTGACTCGCCATTCTGGCCACATCTTCCGATGCGTTTTACCTGGCCCACCAAAGGCCTTAACATTGGACTCCTGGGGTCGGTTGAGCAGCGTCCATCCCTCCACTTGTATTGGCTGACACTGGAATCGCTCGGATTCATGCTCCCCTCTTCTCACTTGCCAGTGGGGTGATCCTTTTCTTTTCATCCATATCTTGGAGAGGTGCCATAAGGTATATTTTTCAAAGGGGGTCTGAAGCAGTTACATCCTCATGCTTTGAAGGGCCAGGATGGCTACTTTGAGGAAGATTTACCACTGGACCAGGGGATTCTATGTGGCCTGGTGTGAGGCTGGGAGGTTTTATCCTCGCAAGTATGTTATGGGCTGTAATGTGGCTTTTCTCTATTCAGGGATCAATATGTGACTGGCCTTGATTAATTAAGGAACAAATTTCAACCTTGGCAATCTTTTTTTCAAAGGCCAATTACTGCTCATTCCTTGCATGCATGTCTTTGGTCAGGGTGCCACGAATATTATGTCTCTGGTCAGGTCCCCTTTAACTCTGTGAGTTCTAAATTTGGTTCTGTGGGTGTTACAGAAACCGCCATTAGATCCATCCATTGACACAGAAGGTTGTGTTCCAGGTTGCCATTACTTTGGCACAAAGGGTGTCAAAACTGGCGGCTCTTTCTTGCAAGGTGTCATTTCTGGTACTTCACCAGGATAAGGTGGTCCTTCAACCTCAACTGTCCTTTTCGCTGCAGGTTGGCTGGGCCTTAGAGTGCTGCAGTACAGGGGTTTACAGGAGACTGATATCAAGTCATACTTGGGCATTTACACTAGTCACATTTAAAATAAATTAAAACCCTTCTGGACCAGCACAGATGTCCCTATAACAGGGCCTGTACATACAGGGGGCAGGAAGGATCGACGTTCATGTGACTACTCTGATTGGATGTCACAGTGGTTAAATAATCAGGAGGCGGCCCTGCCAGGTACCAACCATTAATGGAGACTGAGAGCTGTCTTTGGTCTCTGTGCTGGGACTTGGAACAAACTCCCAGCACAAAAAACATTGGCCGCATATATGCAGCATGTGTTAGGGAACACCCTTTTGCCGCCTTTTGTTGCGGGCAGCAACAGGTTAATAAGTACATAACAGGGGCGGACTGACAACTTATGGGGCCCCCGGGCAATAGGGGATCATGGGGCCCCTGTGTCCTTGCCCAAACTCAAAAAGCCTATGAAAAAGGTACCAGGGGCATCTCATGGGGCCCCCTAGTGACCCCGGGCCCTCGGGCAGTGCCCAATTTTCCAAATGGTCAGTCCGCCCCTGGTACATACCTGCAATATTTGGTGTTTTGCTATATATCAGCTTCACCATTTATTTTCTGTCTGACTCTTCTGCATCCTGTCTAGATTCAAATAAAGCTTAGCAGATTCCTCCTATAACACATATTTAATGAAATGGTTAACAAACAGTATATTTAATTATGTAGATAGAACATGGCAGAAATCATTGCTCCAACTATTGTCTGCATGCTGTTTATTATGAGCAAGTGTCAGATCTAATACCGCAAGAAGAGCTTGTCGGAACAGCCTCTTGTATGTAACCTTCTGGGCTCATGACATAAAACAAGTTCATCTTGGAGATGAGAAACTTTATTGAAAGGAAGAGGACATAAAACAGACACAAGGCGCGCATCGTAAACAACCCTTGTGCTCAGACAAAATGCAGGTGTCTTAATATAATAAGACTTCATGTGGCATCTATTCAAAGGAAATGCCACCATTGTATTATTCATTTCACAAATATTTGGATGATTATATGTTAATATGTGGAATTCATTGAAATATAGAATCAGGCTAGACAACATACTTTCTATGGACAGGCCCACATGGAAGAAAAATATATTTGAAATATATTTTACAAATATTCTTCCCAAATATATTGACATATATTTGAAATACTACAATTTTGGTCATATTCAATATATTTTAAAATATATTTCAATAAATATATATATACTGCCTGTTGAAATGCGTTTTTATTACAAAATATCTGAAAAATATTTTTAAAAGTACATTTCAAATATACTGTATGTCTTTAAAAATACAAGTCTACATTTTTGGAATGCATTTACAAATATATGTAAAAATATATGTTAATATGAATTTTTTTATATGTTAAAAAAAATCTAAAGAATGAATTTAATTTTTAAAAATATGTTATTTTTAAATATATTCTTTAGATTTTTTTTTAACATATAAAAAAAGTAATTTTAACATACTTTTTACATATATTTGTAAATGCATTCCAAAAATGTAGACTTGTATTTTTAAAGACATACAGTATATTTGAAATGTATTTTTAAAAATATTTTTCATATATTGTGTAATAAAAATGCATTTCAACATGCAGTATATGTGTGTATGTGTGTATGTGTGTATGTGTGTATGTGTGTGTGTGTGTGTGTGTGTGTGTGTATGTGTGTGTATGTGTGTGTGTGTGTATATGTTTATTTATTGAAATATATTGAATATGGCCAAAATTGTAGTATTTCAAATATATGTCAATAAATTTGGGAAGAATATTTTTAAAATATATTTCAAATATATTTTTCTTCCATATGGGGGTAGGCTGGACAGGCTTATGCTACACATGTAAAATGAGAAACTATTTTGAGTTTTCTGAGTACTAAAGTAGAACTAAAGCCAAAAACGTTTTCCCATATTGTAAAGAGTAAGGGAGGGTTTGAATCCCTTTTTGCCACTTGTGTCCCATTTGTGAGGTTTCCCTTCCTGTGCCAAAGCAACAACAGGAAGTGAGACGCAATCCCTCCAAAGTGAGAGAATTTCTGGTTGTCACCAGTGTCCCTATTAGAAAATTTCCCCTCTATTCCTGTCCTGGTGACAACCCAAAATTTAGGATTTTTTTGCACTCTTTCACTCTTATCTTGACCTATCTTCACCAGGGCAAATAGAGAGGTCAAATCTTCCTAAGGCTCCATGTACGCTCCGTGAGGACGTCGATGACGAAAAGCTTAGGGCGGTGCCTTTGGCGGTGTCTTTGGATGTGAGGTTCAGAAAACTCCTGGTTTGTCTGCACATTGCATGTGCATGTTTGGCTGGGTCTGAGTCGCCTATATTCATCACACATGCTGTCTATACTGGTGTCAGTCTGGTCACCTTGCTTGTAAGTGCATTTCTTCATTAAAGTTTGATGCTTTTTAAAACATACTGCACCATGATTATTCGCTTTTTTCTTTTGAGTGACGGTCTGATCATCTCTTAGTTTGGATACTAAATCACCTTTGGAGTGGATTTTCAACTTTGCAGCACATCATCTGTTGGAGTTCATCCCTCATTTCTTCAGTGTTGTTGTCACCATATTATTCATTTCTCCCAGAATAAGTACTATATGCTGGTTTTTCAACAATCAGCATATTACTCTGGTGAGTTTTATTTAATCATTTTTGGTGGTGGATTTACTTGGTGATGAATTATTTTGGACATTATTATTTGAATTTGTGGACTTTTTCGTTTTTGCTGGATTTTATTTTGATTTAAAATATTGTTTCTTATTGTTTTGTTATTTATTTTTTTGTTACACTTTTGTATGTGTTTAAGTGCAACCTATAATTGTTTTTGAAGTTTTGTATATCCTGTAAGTTTATAGGCTATGTTTTGCAGCTTACTGTGTTATATCATTTCCGTGGCGCTGGTTCTTTATTTATATATATATATATATATATATATATATATATATATATATCCATGTACATGAGCCTACCCTGCCTGCCGTCCGCAGGAAAACGCAGCAACCGCAGTACCGCGATTCTGCTGCGGTTTTACCGTGTCTTGCGGTTTCCCGTGGTCGGCAGTCAAGACATTCCTATCCTGAACGCGATTCTTCCGTGTTCAGGAGAGGGAGGTTTAACCTCACCTAAATGCGGCAGCTCCTAAACTGTGCTAAAAGCCTATGTGTACATGGTGTGCGGAAAACCCTCAGAGCAATGGACCTCCTACAAAACAAATATTGCAGCTAGCATGTAATGTGTTCCCACATGTAAACCATAAATCAATAAGAGGATACGCCGATTACGTCAAGTCGCAACCGAAAGTGCGCACGCCGCCATTTTGAATAAGGGATTCCTGCACTTTATTCAATAGTCACACTGTATAGTGAGTTTTTACCCTGCAGTGTCCCAGGTGGACGCTTTTAAATGTGTGTATTGGATTATTATTTTAGTAAAGTTGGTTCTTACTTGGCAATACTTCACTATATGGAGCATTTTTTTCATGATTGTGGAGCGTTCTGGAGAATTTTAAAGTGCGGACGGTGGTGAAGGTCTTTGTACCATTATACCCTCCCGGGTTAAAGGGAAAAGAACAGTTTGACCTGGTATTACGGGTCAAACTTGGAGGTGAACGCAATAGTTTGTTGGAGGTGATGAGCACTAAGGGGTGACACAGGAGCACCATACTGCATAGCACCATGTGTATGCAGTAGTCTGATCATACAAACCCACTTGGAGTACAGCGTATTTAAAGGGACGGTTCCCCATTATTTTGAGACTGTATTTATGAGACACTTGTTGATGGTATATTTGGAACACAATGCACAGGAGATATATCGCACAAGCACACATGAAGATATATTGGAGTTTTAAAGGGACAGTTCACTCTTTAGAACGGTTCATTTGGTATTTGAATACGCCATTCATTTTAGCACTGGTATATGCAGTTTTATGGGTATTTATATGTTTGTGTTGATATACATTTGATGTAGCACATATTGTCACGAAGCACAATTTTTGTTTTCACTATATTAGCACCATATTTGAGTTTATAGTACTGCGCTGTATTTTTTATTGATCTATGTGTACATGGACACATAGGCTTTTATGGAGTTGCGTTTAGGAGCTTTGGCAAGAAAATGCCAAAAGCTCCTAAACTCGAGTTTAGGAGCTTGCTCGTGTACATGAAGCCTGTTGTGGTGGTTTATGTAAGGATATATATTATTTATAAAGGGCGTGTCCCTTTCCCTTAGATGAAATATTACAGTGCCTCCAGCCGTTAAAATACGGCAAATATTTAGTAAACCAATAATTTGGACACCTTGATAATTTGATCACCACTTATTATTATACCTTGAATTCTTTTAGCCAATATGATTTCGTACCATACACACAAAATTTGCCTTATAATAGATAAATATAAAAATTTATTTATGTACAAAAATTATATATATATTAACACAAAACGCAAAAGACTGGTGATAAATGAATATTGGTACACACAATCAAAGATATAACCTACCAATGTAAGACACACTAATCAAGTTTCTAACTAATTACATTAATTACAATTTTTAAATGATATGATTATTTATTAAATTTATTAATAATTAATAATTTCGAATATCTCAAAGGTTATATTCTCGCACGCCGTGGCCATAGGATTGCAAGAAGTAAGCCCTTGATATGTGATACTCTGGTTATTAATATTCAATAAATTATGAAATATGGAAAAATTTATAATATGGCAATAAACAATTTTTTTAACAGTAACACAGTATCTGACTACAGATATCTAACTACCCAATATTGTTGTAATACACTAAGGTAATTTTATGATTCTACACAACAGAGAAAGTAATTAATACAAAATCAAATAAACATCTCACCACACCCGGACGTCAGACTAGGCAACTCTCCCGTGGATTTAGCTGGCAGTGGAACGCCTTTAGACTGATATATAGGGCAAGTGAAAGATTCTCAGTAGGGGAGAATGTAGGAGGTTATAAGATTAGAGGTTTAAAGTTTTAAGAAGTTTGAAAAGATGGAAGAGTAATTATTTCGGCAGAGATCTTCTTCAGATGTCAGGTCTTTCCATGAGGTCTTTTTGAGGGTTTTTTCTTTTCTTAAAGCACATGGGCTTTTATATCCACTAGTCCATTGTTCTAAGATACCTTCCCACCAGGCTTCCTGATTGGCTAGTTGAGAAATGTGTGTACATAAGCTATTTCTCACCTGCCCGCCAGGTGGCGGTCATGTATCACAGAACAATGTGAGTATTTGAGATGACTCATACCTTGGGTGGAATCTTCAGGTAATTTCAGGAATAAAATATACGGCTCTTTCCAGATATAGCAGTGATCATACCTATGATATTCTAAATAGGGACCATGGAATATAGGTGTATATTCAGTTATTCCTACTTGAAATATCATCCTGTTTGTTTCCTGATAAGACATGTAACTAATGCTAGTTTATAATACATCTTACTTCCCATCATCTCAATACTCAAGTTAGTGATATGTAGTTCCCATTGCTGAGTATTTAGTGGTGTTTAAAATCTATAACATCTTATTTATAATCTGTTTTTGTAATACATTTTTGTAATGATATACAGTGAACTTTTAAACTTAAATGTCCTGAATTTCACCCCTTTGTTTCAGAATCAACATTTTCTCTGTGTAGGGAAAAAACTCTCTATTTGCATGGCCCTTGTATTGGGCTCATGGTAAACAATTGTTAATGCTTTCACCCTTGGTGAACAATAGTATATGGTAATAGTTTCAGAGGTCTGTTGGTTCATCACACTCTACAAGGTTTGGGTAAGCTCTCAGACAACCAGTTTGGTTCCTCTATTGTCATGTCCAGACCTTGTATATGTTTACCTGCTTATTGAAGTCTGAATAATGGTGTTTGATCACCTGTAGAACTTCAAAATAGTATTGTCTCTAGGAGGAAAGAAAAACAATCCCTTCACCCATTACATTTCTCTAGCTAGATGGTTCAACCAAGACAAAATTAACTCTTAGCATCCGGCTATTGCTGAGCTGTTTGCCATATAATATTATGTCTTGATAAAAGTCATATTTTTGAGACATGATTCAAAAGCCCACAACAAATCCCCCTTTGTTTGGGGTACAGGCACGTGTATAGGGGTGTCTGTGTCGCAAAACATGAGTGGGGCTTTTGGCTAGAGTGATTGTTCGTCTTCTCCGGTGAAGTGAATGAAATAAAAAAAAATAAAATTTTTTTTTTTTTTTTATAATAAAATGGCAGCGGTGATGCTGGTTGGTCCTCAACTTGACTCGGCGTCTTTAGATGGACACTTCCGATGACGATCCTGGTCTTGTGATGAGGCCGGCCTGGCCTGGCACATCCACCTTGGGGTCCATGGGTCCTCCGCACGACAGGTCTCTTAGACGGTCTCCTAGGCGGGTCTTTTCTTCTGGACTGGCCCTTGGTGGCCTGGGACATCAGGTTATCGTCTCCGGATCGATCTCTGGCATCTGGTCTTTCCCACAGGACATTATAGCTTCCTTCTAGGGTCTGGTCATTGACACCTCCGATCGCCGGTCTGATCACGGTCTGGGCCTTCCTTTCTAAATTATTAAAATGAACAGTTTGAGTAATGGATATACATAAAATTATATTATTGGATCCTGTAAGGCAAAAGATGAATTATATGTTTAAAGGAAATTTAATAATGATCTCAATATCTCCAGATAGGAATTGGTGAGTTCAGTCTTCCAACAACTGCAATTGAGACTTCGGATGGCAAGCACGTAATTGGTTGATGTGCACCCATCTATCACTGATTTCACCATACCGGGTAACCTGCAATTTATATGCGACCGGAGAGATTTTATCAATGATAGAGAACGGACCTTTCCAAGATGGAAGGAATTTCCGTTCCTTGATCTGGTCTCTTGCAAAGTTGTATAGATAGACCTTGTCACCAATCTCATATTCCTTCTTGGAGGTTTTGAGATCATAGTATGTCTTAGCACTAGTTGCAGCTCTTTCCAAATTTCGCTGGGCAAAGGCAAAAGCATATTGCAGATGTTTACGTAAATCCTCTATGTACTGGTGTGTGGTGGTAGCATTGATCAAATTTTGATCTGTAGTGCGATACAATAAGTGCTGGGGCAGTACCATCCGTCTACCTGTCATCAGTTCAAAAGATGACATTTTTGTAACTGTATTCGGAGTAGCCCTCAACGCCATCAGGACCAGCGGGAGTTTGACATCCCAATCTTTGCCTGTTTCCTTAACAAATTTCTTAAGGACATTAACGATGGTCTGATTGTATCGTTCTACACCACCACTAGAGGCTGGCCGATAGGCGATATGCAATTTCCTTTTAACCCCCAAAATTTTCCACAATTTGGCCATCACTTCGCTAGTGAAGTGCGATCCTCTATCAGACTCTATCCTCTGAGGTAAACCAAAACGTGAAAATACATGATTTATTAGCAATGCAGCACGTTTCGGAGCTGTTATTTGGTGCTGGTATACATTCGACATACTTGGTGAATAAACATGTAACTGTTAACATATACCGATTTCCTCGTGAAGATTTTGTTACTGGCCCAATAAAATCCATCTGAAGGTCTGACCAAGGCATACATATCCCCCTCTTCTGGAGAGGTGCTCTGTGAGTTGGCTTGGTAGGTTGAAATTGGGGACATATTAGGCAACCTTGGCAGTACTCCTTCACATCACGTAACATATGAGGCCAGTAGGCATAATCCCGCAGGATCTCATACGTGATCTTTTCCCCACGATGACCGGAAGTGGGAGCATCATGGGCATGCTGTAGCATCAAACCTCTAAATTTAAGTGGGACGACCCATTGTTGTACGCCACCCTTTGAGGTTCGTATCAACAATCCCTGGTATAAAGAGAATTGGGATTTGGATTTCATTAAGATACGTAAATCCTCCTTCCCACTATATACTTCCTTATTTATGGGATTTTGGTTGGGATCTTCTATATGACTATAAAACAAGCCAATTATTGGGTCTTCTTTTTGGGCAGTAATTAAATCCTCACTAGGAGAATCGTGACTCCATTGTAATGCATTCGGATCACCAGCTGTTCTGGCCTGTTGCCTGGTGACAGCTTCAATCTGTACGGTACCTAAAAATTGATCAATGTCTAACAGTTCACCGGTGATTGCCCCTTCCTTGGCTAGAGAATCGGCCAGATCGTTCCCTTCTTTCTCGGCACCTAGAACCTTGGAGTGGCCTTTGGTCTTCTTGAAGTGCAGGGTGAGATCATTAGACCTTACCAGTTCATCGATGTGACAAAAGAGCTTACCATGTTTCACGGGTTTGTGATTACTCTTGTTCATGTTGTTTCGCTTCCACCTAGGGAAATACTCCACAAAACTATTCCTGACATAATTGGAATCGGTTATGATGGCACACTCTTTAATGTTGAACTCGATAGCCATCTCAACTGCTCTAAGGATTGCAGTAAGTTCAGCAACCTGACTGCTTTTTGGTCCAAGTTTGTATCCCACAGAAATTGGGGTGACACCTTGGGTCCAAACGATTCCAATACCTGCCACTAGTTGGAGCTGTTCCCCATCCTTGTGATGAAAAGCACAACCATCCACATATACACACGGCAGCTGTTTACAGTATTCTTCATCGTAAACCTTGTAGGGAGAGAACAGTTGTTCTTCCAGAAAGTCAGTGTCCGGGCTCTCCATAGCAGGCGTAGTTGCGGAACAATCATGGAGCTCGGCTAGGCCCTGGGCTACTGGACTTTCCTTGTTCTGTTTGTACCGAATTTCAAGAGGCCACCCTTGCAAAGACAAAGTCCAAGCAGTAATGCGGCTATTAGACACATTTCCTCCCTTGATACGTTCACTCTTTAAATACTGTAAAGGCTGGTGTGCCGTTTCAACAATGATTCTCTCTCCCTGAATGTAACTGCGGAAATTCTGTAATGCCCACACGGTGGACAATAGAGCTTTTTCACAGTCACTGAACTTTACTTCAACCGGGGACAAAGTTTTACTGGCATAGGCAATCACCTTACTGACATCATCACGTTTCTGGTAAAGAACAGAACTCATACTTACCTGCGTAAACCCTGTCTCTAGATAGAAATTTTTACCCCCTTCGGGATATCCGAGACACGGAGCTTGTGTGAGACGTTCCTTTAATTCCTTCATGGCGTCCTCCTGTTTCTTACCCCACGACCATTCGACATCCTTCTTCAGTAGGTGAAGCAACGGCTTGCTTATCTCGGCGTAATTATCAATAAACTTACGCGAGTAGTTCACCATACCTAGGAATGATCTCAATTCTTTAAGGTTAGTAGGGACTTTACAGTTCAGAACCGCCTCAACTTTCTTCTTTTGTGGGTTCAAACCTTCAGCAGTAACTTCATGGCCTAGGAAGTTTACCTTCGTGCGACACCACTGGGCTTTTTGTAAGGACAGTTTAACTCCTGCTGCTTTTAATTGGCCCAGGACATGCCGAAGTTCTGTAATGTGTTTGGCCATATCAGTACTTTTGATCAGGATATCGTCCACATATGCCAACGTCCCCCTTTTGAAGGCGTCTGGCATGGCCTTGTGCATGAACACAGCAAATTCATGTCCAGAATTGATGAATCCGAAAGGCATTCTCACCCAACAATATTGTCGATTCCCAAAACTGAAAGCCAGTTTGTATTGGTCTTCCTCACTCACCTTTATGGTCCAATACCCTTGTGCACAATCCAAGGCTGTAAAAACCTGGGATCCTTGGAGCTGGGCGAGACATTGGTCTATGTATGGGACAGGCCATCCTGACATGTACACACGTTTGTTTAGCTGACGGAGGTCAGCGCACAGACGCCATTGTCCATTGGGTTTTAAGATACCCAGGATCGGGTGGTTGTAGGAGCTGTGGATGGGCCTAATTATACCCCTTTCATGTAACTTCCTGATAATCTCAGCTAGAGATTCATAGGAAGCTAATGGTAACCTATACTGTCTTACAAATACTGGTGGGGCATCTGGATCTGTTTGGATCCTAGCGATGTGTAGGTCAGTAGTCCCACAATCGTAAGAATCCTTGGCAAAGATCTCTTGGAATTCAAGGAGAAGCTCTCGGAGCAATTGTCGGTCGAGATCACTGGCACACGCGTCGGCGAGGGCCACCATCTCTTCCACTAACTCCTTGAATCCAGGAAAGCTTTCCGGCTGACCTATCTCATATGCCTCTTCAAGTTTTGTGGTGAGGTCATTGGGTATGTGATGTGTGTGTGTGTTCTCCTGCCATCCAGGTTCTATGGGGTACTCTTGTTCTTTGATTGGGTGATCAAAGACAATTGATGTCTCTTCGATTCGACAGGTGCCATCTTTAGAATCGAATGGATAAATGGACTCTATGGTGAAAATACCCTCTGGTAATGAATGTAATGTTTGTTCAATTAATTGTTCCTCCGACAAATATTCATCGGGGATGAGTCCAATCACCTGGTTAGTGACCCCAAAGGTATAATATTCAGTCTCTACCGCTAGACCAATAAGGGTCTCTTTGGGTAAGACGATGTCCTGATTGGACAGATTATGTACGTAAATGTACATCGGGGATTGATGTGTGTTGACTAGGGGCGTGTGTGTAATGTTCAGTCCCTCCCCCTTCCTTTTATGGGAGAGGCATACTAATGCATCTGACCCCTTCAGTCTATGTCCCTTTTTAACTTGGATGGGGAGTATGAAATTATTTATGCCCTTAGGAATTGTAATCTTTTGGGCTACCTGGACTTCAACAGCATAAGGCATCTGTTGCTGGGATTTTAAAGCTAAGTCCAGATTTTGGTATTTTTCGGGGTCCCCCTTTAGTCGACTCCATAAACAGTCATTAATTAGGTCGACTTGCATTGCAAAGCGATGTAATACATCGTTGCCAAAATAAATTTTAGTTTGGGGATTATCCAAGACTAGGAACACATGGGTGGCTGTTTTGTTTCCTACAGTGACGTTTAAGAGACACCTAGCCATTGAATTGTGATCATCAGAGTCATCAAGGGAGTCTGAAATCCAATGACGCTGAGGTGTGGAGAAACGGATCATTTCCATTTCGGTTAGGTGTTTTATCAGCCCATGGCTTACAAAGCTGTGTTCCTGTCTCAAATCTAGTTTGGCATATTTTGACCTATTAAGACCATTTATCCGGATGGGGATAAACAAGTCGCTGTTAACCCTTTCAATACCTGTCAAGAATTGGGTGTGATCTCCCCCTTTTCTTGGTTTATCCTCCTGATGAAAAGATATCGTAAGGATGTCATCTTGGAGGGAAATATCTTTTATTTTATCTTGGGGAATTCTAAAAATGTGTTCCTCATCTCTTCTGATAGGGTTATGGTCATCAGGTTTGATAACCGTTACATCAGGAAGTTGGCTGTTCCTGAAATGGATTTCTAATGATCCAGGCCTTTCTTCCACCAGGTGGCAGTGTTGTCGGGAATGGGGAGTTTTAAGTTTCCCATATTTAATCGGGGTATTTACCTGTGACCACAGTACTTGGTTCACACAGTCAACTATGGTGTTCAGCCTTTTTAGGAAATCCATCCCAATTATCATGTGGTGCCGGGAGATGCTGGCAATGATGATGGGGTGTCTCAGTTCCTTATTACCCAGTTTCAATTTAAGCCAGGCGGTACCCATGACTTGTAACGGGTCTCCACCTACACCAATCAATGAGCTGTCAAAACTTTTAAGTCTCGGCTTGGTGGGCATGACATTCGCCACTTTGTCAAAATGTTCCTGTGACATGATGGTTGCTTGGGATCCAGTGTCTATTAAGCCGACAATCGAAAGATCACTGGCATCCTGCACCTGCACCGTGGCATAATATCTCCCATCAGATTCAGTCAGCTCACACATGAAATTAGTGTGGTTGAAGATCTGTGGGCCCTTCAATAACCTATGACTAGCTCTTATCTCACCGCATGTGGTGGACACATTACCCTTATCCTCCCTGGTGGGATTCTTGGACTGTCTCAAGACAGAAGCACAACTAGAAGTTGGTGCTCCGTCTGGCTTGTCAATCCCGACGACTTCCGATGCCGCGACTATATTAGGGGCAATAGATGGACACTGAAAAACAGGAGAATCATTAATAACCAACAACTGGTCCCCCTTTGCCTGAGAACTAGATTCTCTATTAGTAGGCGTGTCAGGGACGGGGCACACATCTCCTGTCATTTGACTCAGTGTCCTCCCCTGTTGGTTTAAGGCTTGGTTGCCTGTTAATTCTGTGACCCTTGGTTGGTCACAGGAGCTGCTCCTAAAAAAGGATTGGATGGAAATTGAGTGACAAGCCTGTCCATTTGTTCAGCCATTTTGCTGACCTGTGCCTCGATTTGTCCAATACGCTCAGAGGAGTCATTCTGTTGATTCTCCCTTTTCCTATACTTGCGCTTGTATTTTGGACGAGACTGGTAATGAGACTCAGAGTCAGAACTACTGCTCTGGTCCCGACGCCATTGTTCCCTCTGAGGTTTTGGGGTCTCCCTGTTATTAAAGGGAGCCTGGGGTACTGTATCCCCCCTTTGAGCTTGAGGGTGTTCTTGGCGTGGAGGAAATCTTTGGAAATCGGAGTTCTTATTAAAATTGGGATTCTTATTGTAATTATGGGGCCTGTTGAAATTGGGGTTCCCATAAAAATTCCCATGTTGGTTTTGGCGAGGATAATAGAACCTCTGAGGATACCATTGCCTCCTTTGATTCCCATCACTGTACTGACCCTTACCATACTTTTTATTCTTCTCACTTCCACTACCGTAGTTTCCTGGCTTTTGTCTATCCTTTCTCACCCACTGGTTTTGGGGTGCAAAGTTATGGACCTCCTTCACTTGCTGGGTTTGAGGTACAAATCTAGGGGAACCATTGGTTTTACCCCCACGGACTACTTCCGCATATGATTTCTTCTCTGCCTGCAAATTTGGATTTGGAGGGGAAACGGTAGTGGCTGCTACTATCTTGGGGCTATTTTTAGGTTCTCTTTTTATCCCGCCCTCACTGGACTGTTGGATCGAGAATAAATAGTCACTCTCTCTCACCAACCAATCAAGAGAGCATCCCTTTCTGTAATCCTTTGCAAGTCCCAATTTTATGTAAGCAGGTAATGCTTCATAGAATAGTGTCTTGAATTCTGGCTGGTTAGGATTGGGATCCTTTTCAGCCAGGAAATAGGCATTTCTGAGGACAGCCAGAAATTCTGCAGGGCTTTGGTGAGGACCACACTTTAAATTGTAGGCCGCAGCCTTGGCAGAGGTTACAGTTTTATAAGGCCCAAATTCCATGTGGCACTTATGTTTAACCTCTCTCCAGGACTGATTGGAATAGGCCCTCAAGGTCTCAAAGAATTGCCGGTATTTCTCTTCAAACACCCATGGCAGCAATTCTATTTTGGTGTGGTCATCTCTAATGCCCAGAATCTCTAACGTCTGTTCATATGTTCTCATGTGTTCGGTGATCTCAAGGGACCCTTTCTTAGAAAACATAGGAACAGTGTCCTTCAGGAACTTAATAACCTTTGGGGTGTCATATCTCCTGAATGACCCCTGGGATTTCCCTTCCTGCCTATATGAAACCTCATATTTTTCTTCAGAGCGCTCTGGAGTGTATCTTGAAAGCTTAGGAGGTGACCTATATTCTGACCCTGACTCACTATCAGATACTTCGCTGTGATGCGGGTATCTCCGCTCATCAGCCTCTGGCTTGACTGGGTTGGTCCGTCTTTGGACCCCAGAATTTATTTGGGCCGTCAACCTTATAATCTGCTCCTCCAGAGTTTTCTGCTCAGATTTTATCAAGGTAAGTTCTGACTGGTCATGCTTATCCCCTGGGTGAACTTTAATTTTGACAGGAGATAACCTCTCTGATCTGAAGTACTCCACCTCATCTTTTAAGTCCTGATACTTCTTTTGAAGTTGTTTTAATTCCTGAAAGTTTCTTTCATATAGGTCCTGAGCACTTCGAAAGTCTCCGACCAATCTATCATAATGTTTCTCGGATTCGTCTAAACGAACACCGGCATGACCAAGCTTCCCTTTCAAAGACTCAATGTCCTGATTTTTGCTTTCTAACAAGAGGCGGGCCTCTGACAACTCTTCCCTTAGAGTCATGGTCTGCTGGGCAGCTCCAGCGGTCATGAACCATAACATGGGCCAAGCTTCTAGGAGAAGTCTGTCACGGCTTCTATCACTTTCTGCTCCAGCAAATGCTATTAAAAACCCAACAACCTGGCCCTTTTGGTTGAACAGGTCCTCAAAAGTGCTAATAGCCTGCTTTTTCTCTTCATCCACAAATTCCTTATTGCTATCCCCCAAACTTAATCTCTTGCGGAGATAATCTATTACTTCATTTTCGACATACTTCTGCCAAGCACCGGCAGCTTTCCGAGCTGGCTTCATAGCTTCTTGCTCAATGCCTTGAGCCGCCATATTTTCCTCGTTATGCTTGGGAGAGGTGGACCCGTGATTACTGGATGCCATTTTGATACAAAAGATATGTTTGACCAAGTGTACTAATATACAATCACCAGTGCGTTTTGTGTTATGGTACGATTTCTATGGATCTCAGCAGTGCCTCCAAATTTATGTTGTGGTGGTTTATGTAAGGATATATATTATTTATAAAGGGCGTGTCCCTTTCCCTTAGATGAAATATTACAGTGCCTCCAGCCGTTAAAATACGGCAAATATTTAGTAAACCAATAATTTGGACACCTTGATAATTTGATCACCACTTATTATTATACCTTGAATTCTTTTAGCCAATATGATTTCGTACCATACACACAAAATTTGCCTTATAATAGATAAATATAAAAATTTATTTATGTACAAAAATTATATATATATTAACACAAAACGCAAAAGACTGGTGATAAATGAATATTGGTACACACAATCAAAGATATAACCTACCAATGTAAGACACACTAATCAAGTTTCTAACTAATTACATTAATTACAATTTTTAAATGATATGATTATTTATTAAATTTATTAATAATTAATAATTTCGAATATCTCAAAGGTTATATTCTCGCACGCCGTGGCCATAGGATTGCAAGAAGTAAGCCCTTGATATGTGATACTCTGGTTATTAATATTCAATAAATTATGAAATATGGAAAAATTTATAATATGGCAATAAACAATTTTTTTAACAGTAACACAGTATCTGACTACAGATATCTAACTACCCAATATTGTTGTAATACACTAAGGTAATTTTATGATTCTACACAACAGAGAAAGTAATTAATACAAAATCAAATAAACATCTCACCACACCCGGACGTCAGACTAGGCAACTCTCCCGTGGATTTAGCTGGCAGTGGAACGCCTTTAGACTGATATATAGGGCAAGTGAAAGATTCTCAGTAGGGGAGAATGTAGGAGGTTATAAGATTAGAGGTTTAAAGTTTTAAGAAGTTTGAAAAGATGGAAGAGTAATTATTTCGGCAGAGATCTTCTTCAGATGTCAGGTCTTTCCATGAGGTCTTTTTGAGGGTTTTTTCTTTTCTTAAAGCACATGGGCTTTTATATCCACTAGTCCATTGTTCTAAGATACCTTCCCACCAGGCTTCCTGATTGGCTAGTTGAGAAATGTGTGTACATAAGCTATTTCTCACCTGCCCGCCAGGTGGCGGTCATGTATCACAGAACAATGTGAGTATTTGAGATGACTCATACCTTGGGTGGAATCTTCAGGTAATTTCAGGAATAAAATATACGGCTCTTTCCAGATATAGCAGTGATCATACCTATGATATTCTAAATAGGGACCATGGAATATAGGTGTATATTCAGTTATTCCTACTTGAAATATCATCCTGTTTGTTTCCTGATAAGACATGTAACTAATGCTAGTTTATAATACATCTTACTTCCCATCATCTCAATACTCAAGTTAGTGATATGTAGTTCCCATTGCTGAGTATTTAGTGGTGTTTAAAATCTATAACATCTTATTTATAATCTGTTTTTGTAATACATTTTTGTAATGATATACAGTGAACTTTTAAACTTAAATGTCCTGAATTTCACCCCTTTGTTTCAGAATCAACATTTTCTCTGTGTAGGGAAAAAACTCTCTATTTGCATGGCCCTTGTATTGGGCTCATGGTAAACAATTGTTAATGCTTTCACCCTTGGTGAACAATAGTATATGGTAATAGTTTCAGAGGTCTGTTGGTTCATCACACTCTACAAGGTTTGGGTAAGCTCTCAGACAATCAGTTTGGTTCCTCTATTGTCATGTCCAGACCTTGTATATGTTTACCTGCTTATTGAAGTCTGAATAATGGTGTTTGATCACCTGTAGAACTTCAAAATAGTATTGTCTCTAGGAGGAAAGAAAAACAATCCCTTCACCCATTACATTTCTCTAGCTAGATGGTTCAACCAAGACAAAATTAACTCTTAGCATCCGGCTATTGCTGAGCTGTTTGCCATATAATATTATGTCTTGATAAAAGTCATATTTTTGAGACATGATTCAAAAGCCCACAACAAGCCTAACAGGGACACAGGCAACAATACAAACCTAACAGGTGTTCTAATCCCTCTCCATTCTATCCAACATTAAAAATGCCTTTAGTTATACTTTAAATTTGTACTGTTAATATTTTTTTTAAACATTTGCCATAATATCTGTTTTGCATGTTCATTGTGTGATAATGTTTATAATATTTCATTTACAGATCTGAGGGGCATGTAACTTCAAATCAGAGAAAACAATCAGCATTCTAAAATGGTATGCAGACCCTAACAATGAAGTCTTATTTGGGTCCTGCTGGTCTGTTAATTATATCACCAAAAGTGTTTTTTTTTTATAACTCTGTGATCAATTCAAAAAATACCTATTGATCCTGTCAGAAATTCTGTGAGCTGATCTTGTCCTGTTCTTTCTGCCTGTGTAGTTATTATTTGCAATGTAGTTGATTTACTAAATACCAAGAGACTGATCACATTGCAAGGGAATTTACCCCAGAGTCTAGTAAATGAGAGTTAGCCACATTCACTGAGCTCTGGGAGAAACTACAACTTTGACTTGTTGGACCTTTTGTTCATTTTTCACATTGTGTCGTCATTCCCCTTGGTGTACAACTCCATTTGAAATAGTATACAGCAGCCAGAGACTTTGGCAGGTCCTCAACTGTTTGTAAATATTTGCATCACTTTTTAAGTTTGGGCATCCCATGTACCCCTATCCAAGGTGTACCCAAAAATAAAACAAAATCCCTAGACTGTTTTCTGGAGCCAGTTGAAGTGTGTGGAAAATTCCTGTTGCCTAGCTGTGAGTGCTGTGTGTGGGTGAAAAAGACCCGAAATCCAGCGGCCCTTTCAGGGATAGTTCTACACAAGCTTAATCTGAACGGAGAAAGACTTCCACAGTTCTGCCAATGTTCTTTTTGTGAATTGGTGCCCAAAACTGAGCTGCATATTCCAGATGAGGTATTACTAATGATTTGTACAGGGGTAAAATTATACCTCTCTCTATGGAGTCTATACCCCTTTTAATACAAGAGAGGATTTTGCTCCCTTTAGAAACCGCAGCTTGGCATTGTATGCCATTATTAAGCTTATGATCTACCACAGCCATCACTAAATGTTGAACCACGGTCCGGACGCGGACCTAGTCAATGTACCTCTCAGACCCGCCGTGGTTGCCAGTTAGGAGCCGAATCTCCCTCCCCAGCTGCTGCTGGCACTGTCTTCTTTGTGGAGCTGACATACGGAAGCAGCACAACAATGGACGGCGGGTGGTAGATGGCCCTATTAACTGATTGATTTCTAGGACTGCACTGCATCAGAGCAACCAATCAGTTAACTGGGGCAGCTCCCGTCCTCTGTCCATCACTGTGCTCCCCTTCCGATGTCAACTCTAGACCTTCTGTACGTTCCACCCTCTGCACTGTAAGGTAGGGCAGGAAACAGCAGGGGGAAGCCGGGGATGATGTGAAGGGTGTTTCGTTTCCTACATTCCCACTTTGTTGCAATATATGCTGATATCTGACTAAGGATTAAGAGATACTTTATTTTCACTGAATATCTTAGGTCAGACTATTGTTGCCTAATAGTTTACCTTGGACTCTAGCATGCACCCGAGGGATTGTTTAGTTTCATGCCTAATTACTTAGTTTGTTTCTTCACCCTGTTATTTATTTGATTGTATCATTCCTTAGTGAATAGGCTTACTATTTGGAATCCTGCAACCCACAATTGTGGGTTTTATTCCTTTGTATGCTGTTTCTTTATTAATAAAAAAATTTGAAATATAATAAAGAAAGAGAGTATTTAATTCCTTCTTCTCCAAGGGTTCCAATTATTTATTATTTACCAAAAATACATAAAAATCTATCAAAAGCTCCGGTCAGACCGATAATAAGCAGTATTAATTCACTACAATCGAGGGTTGGGGAATATATAGATTTTTTCCTACAACCTATAGTCTTGGGGATTCCTTCACATATTAGGGATACTAAACATCTTATAAATGACCTGGATAGGTTGAAAGTGCAGCCAGGAACATTTCTGGATATGGCAGATGTTACTTCATTATACACCAATATTTCACATCAAGATGGCATGGAGGCAGTTAAATCGTTTTTCAACTGTACAGAAGGGATTCCTGAGAAACAAAAATTATTTATTTTGGATCTCATCAATTTTGCTATGTCTCACAATTACTTTTGGTTTGACAATAAGTATTTTTTACAAACCAAAGGGGTGGCGATGGGCGCACAATTTGCACCCAGCATGGCAAATTTATGGGAGGAGGAAGCGATCTACAACAAACAGTGGCCTAGTCTGTACTTCAAAAGATATATTGATATAATCTTTGTTTTGAATGGAAATGAGGAATCATTATAGAACTTCATTACAGCCTTAAATGATAATGAAAAGAATATTCATCTAACCCATACATATTGTGAACAAGAAGTTAACTATTTGGATCTAACACTCACCATCATAGAGAATATTATTACAACTAAGTATTTTTTTAAGGGTACTGATAGAAATAGTTACATCCAGCTCACAAGTTGTCATAACCCCTCTTGTTTGGAGAACTTTCCAAAAAGGCCAATTTATTGGAATGAGAAGGAACTGTAGTAATATAACAGATTTTTTTTAATCAAAGTCAGATCTTGAAGGATAGATTTTTACAAAAAGGATATCAGGAAGCTGAATTAGATGCAGTTATAGGTCAGGTGAGCTCTATAGATCGGACTTCCCTGTTGATTGATAAGAAGAGGGAGAGCACCTCTAATGTTACGTGCCCCTTCATTACCAATTTTTCCAGCCAACATTGGCAGATTAAATGTATTATTCAAAAACATTGGGATATACTAAAGGGTGACTCTGTTCTGGAGAAAATCCTTCCAGATACCCCACAGGTGATGTTTCGTAGGGTCCCAAATCTGAGGGATAGGATAGCCCCAAATATAGTCAATCATTAAAACCAGAATTTTTTAAAGGTCTAAAAGGATTTTATCTATGTAATAAGTATGTGATTTGCACTGTGGAAGGGTGTAGGCAAAAAAAACAGGTCAATGTTGTCTCCCACAGTACTGGTAGGGAATATAATATAGGTTCATTTGTATCTTGTAATACCACACATGTTGTTTACTTACTCCAATGTACTTGTGGTATCCAATATGTGGGTAGTTCCACAAGAAGATTAAGGGATCGCCTTAGAGAACACATATAAAACATCAAACGTGGGTTTAAATACCACAGTCTCTCAGCGCACTTTAGATGATTCCACATTAGGGACCCAAAGGAGATAAGGTTCATTGGAATTGATAAATTGTAACCCCATTGGAGAGGATGTAACAAAATGAGAGAGGTCTCAAAACTTGACACGCGGTGGATATACAAACTGAAGTCATATGCCCCTTTTGATATGAATTCAGATTGGGATATTAACTGCTTCATTGGTACCAAATGAATATATGTACATTGCCTTTATTTATTTTACTTAATTTTGCCAATTTTATTTTGCATACTTGAGATTTTTTAATCATGGATATTTTTTGTTATGTAATTCAATTGATTGCTCCCACGCTCCTACATTGTATACTCGTTAGGAACATAAATAGCTTTATTCACTTATGGTGAGACCGACTATATATGTATTTTTTCATTAGATTGTCATCGGTCTCGATTCTCATCAATTGACCTATCATGGGATGATTTCATTCCGGATTTATTAAGTGATGATGTCGTTCCTGTTTCTTGCCCTACAGTAAGATGGAGGCTTGTTATATCCGGTTCCTGACCACCATCAGGTAATGACCCATTTCAAGATGCCGGTTTTGAGACTTTTGGTTTTTCTAAGATGGATACCAGTACACTTCTGGTTCCAAGTGTAATTGAATGTAGGAGGGTGGGGACCAGATTTCTTATAAATATGTATGACGCTAGCACTGTACCACCCCGTGAGAATGTCCTATTGGATGAAACGCATCGGGGAGGAGTTACAGTGCCGACGTCATGCCGCTGCGCGAGTCGTGCCCTACCCGCGCTGCCATTCATGACCGCAGCTGTCACTCACCAGGTCCGACCAGTAATTACTTGCCGGCACCCAGTGATTTCCGACCAAATCCCTGACGGGAGGAAGACTGTTTTGTTTACTAACAGTCCTCCTCCCTGTCAGCTCGGGAACACTGCACTGAGCAGTGTGATTACATTGAAACACACACACACCGCTCCCTAGTAAAACCCTCCCAGCACACAGTTAACCCTTTGATCGCTCCTTCATGTTAACCCCGTCCTGCCCAGTGCCATTAGTACAGTGTCAGTGTTTTTTTTTAGCACTGATCATTCTATTATTGTCACTGGGGATGTCAGTGACACCAAGTCAGTTCCCCCTCAGTGTCAGAATGTCTGCCGCAGTCCCACTATAAGTCACTGATTGCTGCCGTTACTAGTAAAAATTAAAAACAAAAATCCCAGTATATATACCCCTATTTGTAAACACTATAACTTTCAAGTAAACCAATAAAATTGACACGTATTGGGATTTTTTTTAGCAAAGACATGTCGCAGAGTACATTTTGGTGTAAATTTATGATGAAATTAGATTTTTTAAATCTTTTTTACTGGACATGTTTTATAGCAAAAAGTAAAAAATATTGTTTTCTCAAAACTGTTGTTTTTTTATAGCGCAAAAAATAAAAACTGCACAGGCGATCAAATACCATCGAAAGAAAACTTTCCCCCAATTTGTGGGAAAAAAAGGACGTAATTTTTATTTGGGTGCAGCATTGCATGACCGCGCAATTGTCAGTTAAAGTAACGCAGCTCCATAACGCAAAAAATGGTCTGGTCAGGAAGGGGGGTAAATCCTCAGAAGAGTAAGTGGTTAAACAATGCATTGAGGTCGGCTTGTAAGTTGGAGACATCCTGTAAGGACATTATTACACTGCACAGCTTGGTGTCATCTGCAAAGACTGAAATTAAATTTTTAATCCCAGACCCTATATCGTTTATAAATATATTAAAAAGTAAGGGCCTCAACACTGAACCTTGGGGTACACCACTGATGACCCTAGACCATTCAGAGTATGAATCATTAACCACTACTCTTTGAATACGATCTTTTAGCCAGTTTTCTATTCATTTACAGATTTTTCCAAGCCTGTAGACTTTGCCTTACATATTAGTCGTGTGTGGGGAACTGTGTTAAGTGCTTTAGCAAAATACAAGTATACCACGTCCACCGACACCCCTCTGTTCAAGGTTTTGCTCTCCTCCTCATAAAAAGAAATTAGATTTGTTTGACTAAAAATCAAACCTACAGTGGAAAATACCAGTCAATATTGGCACAAAAACATTCAGGCTTCTGCTAGAAAGCTGAACATGAAAAGGTATTTCATCTTTCAGCATGACAACGAACCAAAGCATACATCCAAATCAACAAAGGAATGGCTTCACCAAAAGAAGATTCAAGTTTTGCGAGATGCCCTCGCAATCTGAAAGATTTGGAGTGTTTTTGCAAGGAAGAGTGGTCAAATATTGCCAAGTCAAGATGTGCCATGCTGATAGATTCATACCCAAAAAGGCTGAGTGCTGTAATAAAATCAAAAGGTGCTTCAACCATGGGATATCCCTCAGCCAGAATTTCTCCATTACCTTCAATTGCAGCACTGGTTGACCTCACTGCGTGGCACTTCTGCCTTTCCATATCAGAAATCAGCCTTTGAACAGCTTTGCCAACAGCGTCTGGGCACCCCGGGTCTTGTTTCCCTACTCTATGTATCCTTGAATAGGCGCTCAATGTGAACTTTTCTATCATATGTTGTCCAGTGGGAGCGTGACTTGGGGACACTTGTGGATCTGGAGGACTGGAATGGGACCTGGTCTTTTTGTGGCATACAAAGTACTGTTTTGTTGGTATTTGGTCCTGGCTCGTATAGTATAGGCGAACCCTGCCTATAGTGATTGCCACTTTTGGGGGTTGTGGCCATCGTGGAAATGTGGTTCATGTATGGTTGTCATGCCCGAGACTGATTTGTTTTTGTTCTCATGTCTTTGGCCTTCTTACAGCTTGTTCCATCTCTCCATACGCCGGAAGGCTCAGTGTGCTTTGCTTCGTTTTCCCATACCGGGCCTGTTGGCTCATCAGCAGAAGTTGGCTTCCTGTTTGTTTCTGTCAGCCACTAGAACAATTACCCAGGCATGGAAGAGCCCGTCTGTCCCTCTTCAGGGGGTGCGGGACCATATGACCACTCTGATGCTTAATGAACAGATGTTGAGTATCTGTAATGACTCCCAACCAAAATGTTTGAAAATATGGGAGCCGAGGTTGACATATGCTTTTCCTGCGCTCCCCCCGGCTAGTCTGGGTGTATGATGCTGTATGGTATTGGCGTTCCCAGACCTCTGCTTCTGGTCTTGTTTTCTTCTTCCTTCTTTACTCTCTTTTTTGTTTAATTATGTGAGGCGATAGATACTTGCCTTTGGCTGGAAGTTTTGTTGGCGTTATATCACTGATCTCTTTATTTTTTATGTACCATTGATAGCCCCTGCGTGGGCGTGTCTTTTGTTCTATTCCTTCTTGTTAAATTCTTTACAAAAGTTAATAAAAACCGTTGAAATTCAAAAGGTGCTTCAACAAAGTATTAGTTTAAGGGTGTGCACACCATATTATTATAGCTTTTATGTTTACTTCCCCCCATCAACTTTTCAATTGAGTTGTACAGTTTATAGGTCACATTAAAGGTGGAAAAAGTTCTGAAATTATTTATCTTTGTCTCAATTTTTTATATCACAGTAACCTGACATTTTAACAGGGGTGTGTAGACTTTTTATATCCACTGTTAGTTTTGATTTTTAGTCTTTTAAACTTGTTGCCCACGGGAATATATTTTGCAGTGTGATTTGGATGTTTGCTTTGGGTCGTTGTCATGCTGAAAGATGAAATACCTTTTTCATGTTCAGCTTTCATGTACAGTCTTTTTGAAGAATGCCCATTTCTGTGTTGTGTTCATCGATGCCAATATTACCTCCCAGTCTAACTCTTAGAGAGAAGCTCTCAGCCTTGGAAAACTAGCTCTCTTAAAGTTGAGAATTTGTATTTTTCCCGTATGTGCTTGTTGTTTACAGCTAACAATAAATGAAATCATGATATGGTCACTACTACCCAGATGTTCTTTTATATGGAATTAGTAATAAGCTCTGCATGGTTTGAGATTACCAGGTCCAGCAGAGCATCATCCCTAGTTGGGGCCTCTATGAACTGTACCATAAAATTTGTCCTGTTTTAGGTTTAATAATTTTTGTCCTTTAACTGTTCCTGCAGTACCATTACTCCAGTCAAGTTCCAGGTAGTTAAAATCCCCCATTATTATCATTGTTCTAGCCCTTGCAGCCCTTTCGATCTGTGCAAGGAGCTGAGTCTCCACCTCCTCATTAACACTGGGAGGCCTATAACAAACTCCAATGATTACCTTTGGTACGCACCCCCATGTGCAGTTCCACCCATAATACTTCAGCCTCATCACACTCTCCATCAAGTAGTTCCTCTTCGCTCGCTCTGAGATTATTTCTCGCTCTGAGATCATAGAGACAGACACCAACACCTTTCCTTTTTACTCTCCGAAAGAGAACATAGCCAGGAATATTATTAGCCCAGTCATGTGAAGAATGAAGCCAAGATTCAGCAATACCAATTAAATCATAGTTCACTTTATGCACCAAAGCTTCCAACTCACCTTTTTTGCTTGGCAGACTTCTGGCATTGGTGAACAAACACTTTAATTAATTGACACCTTTTTCACACGTATTTTGCATACTTTGTATTTTCATACAAATGATACCAATTCCATTGAGTGTTTGTAACATGGGAACCTTCTTATCAGCTGCCATAGTCCTCCCCATATTCCCCCACTTCGCCCACCAATAAGGACTCACCCCTGTGTGATCTGAATTCCCCTAAATAAAACAACAAAACCAAGTTTATGAACTGGTCACTGTCTCTGGATGCAAGTCTGTGTGAAAATACCAGCTGTTTGCCTATGTGGAGGGAAGCTTGGGGATACCCATAACATAGCGGCCCTTGCAAGGGTAGAGTGTATTTTTACCACTGTGCTTGATAAATAGGTAGACCAGAAAGTTATTTCAAGGGTTCCTCCAAAAAAAGGTTGAGAAAGGCTGACACAGTGCTACTAATCTAAAATTCTCATTTAGTCAACATATTCTGTATATACAAATACAAAAATAGACAACATTTAACAAAATACTATGAGACTATGGCGCAAAACCAAATCCCAACAAGCCTTCACACGCTAAAAAATCTGCTTTCCACACCTATACCACCTCCCTCCACGCAGCCAAACAAGCCTACTTCCCGACCCTCATCAAGGTCCTCTCCTCCAATCCTCGCCGACTCTTCTCCACCTTCAACTCTCTACTCTCTCCACCCCCACCTCCACCCAGCACCTCACTCACTGCCTTTGAGATTGCTAATCACTTCAAAAACAAGATTGACACAATTCGCAAGGACATCGCTGCAACTCACACGCCCTCTCAACCCATCCCCTCTCACACAGCTACCCCCTCATCCCCCCTCCCCTTTGACATAACCCGCAGAGACTTTGTCGCTGCTCAAACTCCCTCCAACCCCGTTCCCCCTCACTCAGCTACCCCCTCATCACCCCTCTCCCACAGCCCCACCACTGATCTTCCACCCCACCCTACATTCCTCATACTGAAGCTCCCCCAACACTCCACACCTTTGACCTTACTACCATCGAGGAAGTCTCCAAGATCCTCTCTGATGCCTGCCTCACCACCTGCCCCCTTGACCCTATCCCCTCGCAACTCCTACGACCTCCCTCCCCCTCCATCCTACGCTCCCTCACCCACATCTTTAATCTTTCTCTCTCCTCCGGCACTTTCCCCTCCCCTCTGAAACATGCACACATCACCCCCATACTTAAAAAGCCCTCCCTGGACCCCAATGACCCGAACAAACTCAGACCCATCTCCCTGCTCCCATTTACATCTAAACTCCTCGAGAGCCTAGTCTACACCCGCCTATGCTCTCACCTCAACGACAACAACCTCCTCGATCCCCTACAGTCTGGCTTCCGTCCCCTACACTCCACCGAAACTGCCTTACTCAAACTCTCCAATGACCTGCTAACCACCAAAGCTAATGGCCACTATTCAGTGCTCCTACTCCTTGACATCTCTGCGGCCTTCGACACAGTCGACCACCCCCTCCTCCTCAAAAAACTACACTCCCTCGGCCTCAGAGATTCTGCTCTCTCCTGGCTCTCATCCTACCTGTCACAACGCTCTTTCAGCGTTACCTATAATGCTACCACCTCCCCCTCACTCTCCCTCTCTGTTGGGGTCCCTCAAGGCTCTGTCCTCGGGCCCCTTCTCTTCTCCATCTACACCTCCTCCCTTGGCCAACTCATACACTCTCACGGCTTCAACTACCACTTCTATGCCGATGACACACAAATCTATCTCTCAACCCCCCACCTCACCCCCTCGGTTTCCGCCCAAATCACACACCTACTGAGCAACATATCAGACTGGATGTCGCTCCACTTCCTTAAACTGAACCTCTCCAAAACCGAGTTTCTTGTTTTCCCCCCAGCCCGGACACCACCCCCCATTGACTTCTACATCACATCCAACAACGACACCATCAAACCCGCCCCGCAGACCAGAGTACTTGGTGTCATTCTGGACTCCAACCTATCCTTCCAGCCCCAAGTCCAATCTTTAACAAGCTCGTACAGACTCCACCTCCGCAACATCGCTAAAATACGCGCATTCCTAACTCCAGAAACCACTAAACAGCTCATCCACTCCCTCATCATATCACGACTCGACTACTGCAACTCCCTCCTCACTGGCCTGCCTCGCCGCTGGCTATCCCTGCTTCAGTCGATCCTGAATATGGCTGCCAGACTCATTCACCTTTCCAACCACTCCGTTTCCGCCACCCCCCTCTGCCAATCCCTCCACTGGCTTCCGATTGAGTAACGGATCAAATTTAAAATCCTAACACTGACGTACAAAGCCGTCCATCATACTGCCCCAAACTACATCACTGACCTAATATCCAAATACCGCCCAACACGCACACTCCGCTCCTCACAAGATCTCCTTCTCTCTAGTTCCCTGGTCTCCTCCTCCCATGCCCGCCTCCAGGTCTTCTCCAGGGTGTCACCCATCCTCTGGAACTCCCTGCACCAACCCATCAGATTATCACCTACTCTCCTCTCCTTTAGGCGCACCCTGAAAACCCATCTCTTCAGGGAAGCCTACCCCACCCTCTGCTAACTTGCCGACCTCCTCCACTCTTCCTACCACTCCATCCCCCACAGCTATCTCATCCTGTGCCACCATCCCCTCCCTCCTAGATTGTAAGCTCGAAAGAGCAGGGCCCTCGATCCCCTCATGTTTTGCATTGTATTGGTATTGTTCTGTCACATGTTCTGTCCCCCTTTGTAATGTACAGCGCTGAGCGAACTATTGGCGCTTTATAAATACTGTATAATAATAATAATACAGAAGGACTGCTTTTAAAGTGAACTATCAAAATAATTCAGTATGCTCATTGTGTCATTTCTGCAGTAATGCTCCCTGTATAAACATTAGCCAGATATGCTTTATATGGGTGGAAAAGGGTTAAGATACAGGGCTATTTTAGGCACAGCCCTTATCCGTATGAATTTCAATCACCTTTTATGACTCGGTCTGGTCCTGTGTTTATAAATCTGCCAGGTTCCTATTCTGTGTTATTGTATCTGTACATTTCACTACAAAATACCTGGCAGGGCAACGAAGGTTTACATCCCATAAAACAAGCCACGTTTTAATGCGCAAGTTAAATACTTCACATGACATTCCATTCAGCAAATATTAGTGCTGACTCTGTGGGCGACTCTCAGGAACAGCCAACGCTGAGATGAAGAACACAGTGAAGCCTTAAAACAAAGATCCAGATTTAGTAATATATTTGCTGTGTGACTAGGCATTCACCTTACTTTTGTTCCTGAATGTATGAGTGGGCTAAACAATTCCGTTCAATTGCACTTTTCAGTCTGAAGACACTGCAAAGACCCATCAGTGACAACAGGTTTCCAATATAGAGCTCTACACAAACATGATTTTTCCTACAATGGCATCACACACTCTTGGTTACAGATCCCTGTGTGCTGCTGAAATGTATTTATTTATTTTTTTTACATTTGTTAAATATACACTTTCCAACACGTTGCAGTGCTCTAGAGTGTGCTGCATCAGGATAGCTATTTAAAGCAGTAATAAACCCAAATATTGCAGCTTACCAATTCTTATATGTGAATGCGGTAATTGTTGTCTTTTTAGGCTCTTTCCTTTATTTTCATCTGGTGATCTAGCCAGTAAATCTGTTGTTTTTTTTTTTTAAAAAAAGAACAAGCTTTCTTCCAGATCACTTTGCAGGCATGAGAAGAACCATTTAATTCTGACAGGGGTTTTTACAACGACTGGCTCTTATTTATTCATGTAAAACCTTTATCCTGAGAGGAGGAAAAACTGCTTGCTACAACTTTATATGATGTGTGAGCTGGAGTTTGTCTTCAATTTGTTAGTGTATTTAAATCTGCTTGTACATCTAACACTCCCCTCCCCCCAGACTGAAAATGCTGCTGTGCCCCCTGTGCTCCTTCATCCAGAATGGGGGCACTCTAATACAGAACGTGTGTAACTGGCGAGATTACAAGGTGGAAACAGAGTGAAAAAGCCTAAAAAAATCTAATGCAGCCACATCTAATGATTGGTAAACTGCATTATATTACATTTTCGTTTTTGGGTTTAATCCTGCTTTAAGCACTTCAATACTGAGCACCCCTCCCTGCCCAGGCCAGTTTTCATCTTTCAGCCCTTTCACACTTTGATGATTGATGAAAATTGCGTGGCCATGCAGCGTTGTACCCAAACTGAATTTTTATATATTTGTTTACACGACTAGAGCTTTCTTTTGGTGGTATTTAATCACCACTAGTTTTTTTTTTTTGTTAAATAAACAAACAAAAAGAACATTTTGAAAAAAAAAGAGTTTTCTTCGTTTCTGTTATAAACTTTTACAAATAAATTTAGGCCAAGATGTATTCTGCTACATTCTTTGGTGAAAGTAACCCACAGGCTATGGTATTTATCTGACAATCAATCAATCCTGAAGTACTGACGGGCAATCTAATTTCTTGAGGCCCAATAATTTCAGTTATATTTGAACTTGTAATTCATGTTGTAATTTTTTGTCATAACTATTTGGAAACTGAGGGAATTAAAAAACATTTTTTCACAATGTTTTTCTACATATTGTCACCAGTACAGTACGGTGTCATCATATAACTGGTGTGGCAGTGATCAGGGACACTGACTGGTGACAGTAAGAAAAAAATGAAAAACTTTTTTCAATTTTTTTTTTTATTTACGTTTTTACTATTTTTTTTATAACACACTGTGACCAGAGTAGAATAATGTTACCATAGTAACATAGTAATTGTTTTGCTATATGCAAGGATTTAACTGAATGATATTGATTCATTCAGGTTTATTGTTGTGATTGGCCACAGCTAATCACATGACACAGATAGGCTGTGATTGGCCCAGTCTGTGCATGTGATCACTGTGACCAATCACAGCTAGTGACACAATTTTATACAATGGATGGCATGAAAGGAAAGCCATTCATTGTTTACAATTGTCATGTGTCCTCTTATTGGTACTGGCAATGGGCTGGTACACAGATCTGTCATTGGCTGTGTCCAAGGTACACAGCTGGTGACAGATTTCGTCACAATGTGGCGTGATCCAGAAGGACGTCATATAATGCTGACCTGGATCGACGAGAGTCCCACTCAGCCATCATTTTGCTATTAACAAACAAACTAAACCAGCGCTCAAATCTTCATGCAGACTCGAAAGAGTTCAGAATGCCAAACGGGGAGGTGCAGCCCTTCAAAGATTGGGAAATCTGGATACTGATGGACAAAAGCAAACAAGGGCGCATTCTCATTGTGCATTACCGTGGTACACCATGTGTTTATTATGAAAGCTCTGAAGAATGGGGTTTGTCTCCCGAAACGCGTCAGCTTATCCCTAATTAGGGCACAGCATTGTATTGACTGCCATTGCTGACTACTTATTCTGCTTTTATTCTCCTTTGGTTTGTGAGTATATATCTAATTGATTTCATAATAAACACGTGGTGTACCACGGTAATGCACAATGAGAGTGCACCCTTGTTTGCTTTTGTCCATCATTTTGCTATTGCCTGGGCAGAAACAGGTTAAAGTGAAACTAAAGCTTCTTTTTTTACATTTTTTTTTAAAATAACAAACATGTCTATACTTACCTTCTCCGTGCAGTGATTTTGCACAGAGCTGCCCGGATCCTCTTCTTTTCGGTCCCTGTCGGTGCTCCTGGCACCTCCCCCTAAAGCAATGTCCCCAGTGTAAGCCACTCACCCTGGGGGCACCGCTGCGTGCTCGGCTTGGCCTGCCCCCTGCTCTTACTCTCTCCTCATTGGCTCACTGGCTCCTGCTGCTGTCAATGAGGAGGAAGAGTCCCCAGCAGAGGCTGTCAAACGTCATTGGATTGGAAGGGGCTCAGGTAAGGATTGGGGGGTTGTGGGGCCACTGCACACTGAAGATTTTTTTACCTTCATGCATAGAATACATGAAGGTAAAAAACCTTGAGCCTCTAGAACCACTTTTACTTTGAATGGGCTGACAGCCCAACTTAAAGGCTGAGTTTACCTTTTGAAAAAAAAATAAATGAACTATGAAGGCGATGGGGAGCACCTCACAGATAACTGATCTTCCTGCTCTCAAATAACAGCCTGCCTGTATAAGGTATGCGCAGACAGCTATCCTGAGAGTCTGCAGAAGCCTGAGATTGAATCTGTGATCTGCTGATTGTGGGTACATTGCGCTGCAGGCTCCTTAGAAAAAAATAATAAATGCACAATTTTTACCTGCAATAAGGTGATTGTAGCCGTATCAGTGCACTTGCGACAGAAACAATTGAGTACTGACGTGATACTTTTTTTATTTGCACTAACATACAATTTTGAGGACAAGGTTTCGGGGAATGTCCCCTTCTTCAAGGTCCAGGCAGTACTCAAGTACTAAGTACTGCCTGGACCTTGAAGAAGGGGTACATTCCCCGAAAGCTTGTCCTCAAAATTGTATGTTAGTGCAAATAAAAAAAGTATCACGTCAGTACTCAATTGTTTCTGTCGCAAGTGCACTGATACGGCTACAATCACCTTATTGCAGGTAAAAATTGTGCATTTATTATTTTTTTCTAAGGAGCCTGCAGCGCAATGTACCCACAATCAGCAGATCACAGATTCAATCTCAGGCTTCTGCAGACTCTCAGGATAGCTGTCTGCGCATACCTTATACAGGCAGGCTGTTATTTGAGAGCAGGAAGATCAGTTATCTGTGAGGTGCTCCCCATCGCCTTCATAGTTCCTTGAGAACTACAAGGCATCAGCTACAATGGTTGATGGTACTTGTAGTCTATCCACTCACAAGAAACTGTGAATGTTAAAAAACCCTTTGACAAAGACAGAAACACTTTACTGCCCCCTTTTCATGCACATAGAGCAGGTGGCCACGAGGACTAATGGCGGCGTTGCGTGCCGCTCTTGGTGCATCTGTCATCCAGAGCGGGCCCCCTTACTGCCGGCATTGTGACCATTCACCATCGCCTCATACAGTCTCCTTACACCAATTAACTTAACCATTTACTAACTGCTTATGCTGGATTGCAGAAACCTATACAGTATATAAGAGTTCGATTTTTATTTTGTAATAAATCATACTAGCTTTTAATAGGATCCCGCTCCTATGTTTATGTCTCTATGAGGAAAGGTAAGCGACTAGACACCACCCAACAAGCCTGTCCAATTTGCCCAAGAATATACAGTGGGGCAAAAAAGTATTTAGTCAGCCACCAATTGTGCAAGTTCTCCCACTTAAAAAGATGAGAGAGGCCTGTAATTGGCATCATAGGTAGACCTCAACTATGAGAGACAAAATGAGAAAAAAAATCCAGACAATCACATTGGCTGATTTGGAAAGAATTTATTTGCAAATGATGGTGGAAAATAAGTATTTGGTCAATATGAAAAGTTCATCTCAATACTTTGTTATATATCCTTTGTTGGCAATGACAGAGGTCAAACGTTTCCTGTAAGTCTTCACAAGGTTGGCACACACTGTTGCTGGTATGTTGGCCCATTCCTCCATGCAGATCTCCTCTAGAGCAGTGATGTTTTGGGGCTGTCGCTGGGCAACACGGACTTTCAACTCCCTCCAAAGGTTTTCTATGGGGTTGAGATCTGGAGACTGGCTAGGCCCATACACATAATGAGAATATTGGACGAATGATCATTTGTTTCTTTTTTTGCATGCTAGTCTCATATCGAAAGTGAAGAGGTTACAAAAGATACTAGAATTCTTGTACGACAGAAAGAGAAATCGAAAGTGATGTAATATATTTGTATTGTATTTTTGGACAAAAGCTGTACTGATAAAATGAAAATTATATGATCTAACATCATACTAGAAAATTTTTTGTGCTTCTCCCTTCAAACAATTTCAGACCAAAGCTGTGTACTAAAGATCAGATTATTGTACAATCGCTTAGAAAGCGGTATTTTTCAAGCGATTTTCTGATTGTGTGCACTAGACTTTAGCCATCACCCAAGAAGCCTGTCACTAGTTCTACAAGAGCGCATGGTTGTGGTTATCTGCTGTTAACCACAGACTTGAGCAACATTGGCAGTATCAGTTTGCCCAGTATCAATTATCCCCTGTCATTTGGTACTTTTAGTCATGTTCTTCTGGTATAGGAATAGTTTTGGGGAATATATTTATGAAAAGACAGTCAAGAGTTCAAATTGGTATTTCTATGAAGGTGCACACAGCAGACAGTATCTGAACGTACCCGTGTACACGGTTTTTGTTATTGATGTTTTACATCTATACACTCTTTTAGAATCATCTATTACTGTGGATACACTTTCATCTGGGGTGGTTACCCAGGAAGGCCATATATCCATCCCTCAATTCTGGTCAAGCTTTTGAGAAGGTAATGATTAAAATATACACTAGTTATGTGTTTACTGGGCTAATGTACTTGCCCAGTGTATTTACCTTATTTTTTGTTCCACCTACTATGATCTCTTTCTTGTTTGATTTTTCCATTTTAGGAAGTCATTCGACTTATTGTGATTAATACCAAAATGGTTTTTGAAGAATGATCTCCCTATGCTGACTTTGTATGGAAAATATGGAAAATTCTCTGATCTAGTAGTTAGGAACTCCATTGCCTTATGTGGATCCTTAATTGCCGAACAATCACTAAATCTGGAGACGCCGAATGTTTTTAAGTGCTTTTATTATTATCTGTTTACCACATCAGTGTCTAACCTCTATATGATCCATGTGATCGAATAAAGTTTTTTGTACGACCTGCTAACCGCCAAAGCTAATGGGCACTATTCAGTGCTCCTACTCCTTGACCTCTCTGCGGCCTTCGACACAGTCGACCACCCCCTCCTCCTCAAAAAACTACACGCCATTGGCCTCAGAGATTCTGCTCTCTTCTGGCTCTCATCCTACCTGTCACAATGCTCTTTTAGCATTACCTATAATGCTACCACCTCCCCCTCACTCCCCCTCTCTGTTGGGGTCCCTCAAGGCTCTGTCCTCGGGCCCCTTCTCTTCTCCATCTACACCTCCTCCCTTGGCCAACTCATACACTCTCATGGCTTCAACTACCACCTCTATGCCGACGACACACAAATCTATCTCTCAACCCCCCACCTCACCCCCTCGGTCTCCGCCCGAATCACACACCTACTGAGCGACATATCAGACTGGATGTTGCTCCACTTCCTTAAACTGAACCTCTCCAAAACCAAGTTTCTTGTCTTCCCCCCCAGCCCGGACACCACCCCCCATTGACTTCTCCATCACGTCCAACAACACCACCATCAAACCCGCCCCGCAGGCCAGAGTACTTGGTGTCATTCTGGACTCCAACCTATCCTTCCAGCCCCAAGTCCAATCTTTAACAAACTCGTGCAGACTCCACCTCCGCAACATCGCCAAAATACGCATGTTCCTAACCCCAGAAACAACTAAACAGCTCATCCACTCCCTCATCATATCAAACCTCGACTACTGCAACTCCCTCCTCACTGGCCTGCCTCCCCGCTGGCTATCCACGCTTCAGTTGATCCTGAATACGGCTGCCAGACTCATTCACCTTTCCAACCACTCCGTTTCCGCCACCCCCCTCTGCCAATCCCCCCACTGGCTTCTGATTGCACAATGAATCAAATTCAACATCCTAACACTGACGTACAAAGCTGTCCACCATACTGCCCCGAACTACATCACTGACCTAATATCCAAGTACCGCCCAGCACGCACACTCCGCTCCTCACAAGACCTCCTTCTCTCTAGTTCCCTGGTCTCCTCCTCCCACGCCCGCCTCCAGGACTTCTCCTGGGTGTCACCCATCCTCTGGAACTCCCTGCCCCAACCCATCAGATTATCACCTACTCTCCTCTCCTTTAGGCGCACCCTGAAAACCCACCTCTTCAGGGAATCCTACCCAACCCCCTGCTAACTTGCCGACCTCCTCCACTCTTCCTACCACTCCATCCCCCACAGCTTTCTCCTCCTGCGCCACCATCCCCTCCCTCCTAGATTGTAAGCTCGAAAGAGCAGGGCCCTCGATACCCTCATGTTTTGCATTGTATTGGTATTGTTCTGTCCCCCTTTGTAATGTACAGCGCTGAGCGAACTATTGGCGCTTTATAAATACTGTATAATAATATTACTCTGCTTGGATTTTCAAGTAACCACTTTGAACAGTACTGCATCTGTTACACTGCTATTTTTTGTTAGGTATATTGGGTTCATAAATCCACACTAATTATGAGTGAGACGGAGATATCAATTTGACATATATAGACGTGTCATATTAGGTGCCTTTTTCTTGTTTGGTTGTGTTACATAGTTAGTCTGGCTGAATAAAGACAAAAGTCCATCCAGTTCAACCATTAAAAAAAAAAAAGTTATAGTCCTACACCCACAGTTGATCCAGAGGAAGGCAACCCCCCCCCCCCCCCCGCAAAGTATGATCCAATTTGCTCCTGCAGGGGAAAGAATTCCTTCCTGATCCCCTGAGAGGCAATCGGATATTCCCTGGATCAACTTTACCTATAAATATTAGTATCCAGTTATATTCTGTGTATCTAGGAAAGAATCCAGGCCTTTTTTAAAGCAATCCACTGAGCTGCCCAGAACCAACTCTTGAGGGACTCTATTCCACATTCTCACAGCTCTTACTGTGAAGAAACTTTTCCATGTTTGGAGATTAAATTTCTTTTTCTCCAGATGTAAAGAGTGCCCCCTTGTCCTCTGTGATGACCTCAGGGTGAATAGCTCTACACAGAGTTCACTATATGAACCACTAATGTAGTTATACATGTTGATCATATCCCCCCTTAATCTCCTCTTCTCAAGAGAGAATAAATTCAGTTCCTCTAATCTTTCCTCATAGCTGAGCTCCTCCTTGCCTCTTATCAGTTTGGTTGCCCTTCTCTGTACTTTTTCCAGTTCCAGTGTTGATTTACTAAAGAAATAAAGTGTAATCAATTTCCTTGAAAATAGGCAAGTTGTGTTGTCTTTGAACAGGATTCACTTTGAATACCCAATCGAGTGTAAGGCAATTTACAAAAAAGGATTTTGTGTTACACATGATTTGTTGATTGACCAAATCTTCATTTATTTGCTGTCAAAAATGAAAATGTTTTACTTAACCACTTGCCCTCCTGAGTATTTACCCCCCTTCCTGACCAGGCCATTTGTGTTATGGTGCTACATTACTTTAACTGACAATTGCATGGTCATGTAGTGCTGCACCCAAATTAAATTTACGTCCTTTTTTTCTCATGAATTTTGCTTTTTTTTGGTGGTATTTGATCACCTGTGCATTTTTTTTTGTTTTGCTATAAAATAAAAAGACCTACAATTCTGAGAAATAAAACAATATTTTTGACTTCGTGATTAAACATGTAAAAAAAATAGAAAAATCAAATTTCGTCCTAAATTTACACCAAAATGTATTCTGCTACATGACTTTGCTAAAAAAGAAATCCAAATACATGTAAATTAATTGGTTTATGTGAAAGTTATCGGTATAGATACTGGGATTTTTTTTTTTACTTTTACTAGTAATGGCGGAGATCAGCGACTTATAGTGGGACTGCGGTGGATATTCTGAAACCGGAGGGGAACTGACTTGGTGTCACTGACATCCCCAGTGACACCAATATAGTGATCAGTGCTAAAAAAAAACAACAATGAGGTGGTTATCAAAGTGTTAACTGTGTGCTGGGAGTGTTTTACTAGGGGGCGGGATGTCTGTGCTTCACTGTAATCACACTGCTCAGAGCAGTGTGCCGGAGCTGACAGGGAGGAGGACTATTAGTAAACAAAACAGTCCTCCTCCCCATCAGTGAATGGTGGAAATGACCGGGCTCCGGTAAGTAATTAATATCTGGGGTCTGGTGACTGACAGCTGTGGCCGCAAATGGCGGCACGGGTAGAACGCATGCTCCCCCTACCCAGAAATGCTAAATCACGTATATATACGTGATTTTGCACACCCGTGTCACCCTGTAGCAGTATTTCTGCTATACGACAGACAGGAAGTGGTTAATTGAATCATGTCTACATTGTAAAATCTCATTATTCTTTACTCAAGACAATACAGAGTTCCATCGGGCTGGAAATGATGCATGGTAAATGGCATGGTAATGAAGCCCACCCCCTTTTATGATGCACTGTCCCCAAAGACCAACATCTCTACACAAATTTGTATTAAGGAACTAATATACATATAGTTGGTGATGTCATTGCTCATTCGCTTTCTGCACTCACCATTGTTAAGGAGTTGGTTTTTTGTCACTTTTGAGCATGACATTATATATACTGCGCCGCAAGTCCTAACTGAACCATTATCTTACAGACACAATCACCTTAGGGTATTGTGCAGGGTGAAAGAGGCCAGCTGCTAACCACCTACAATTAAGGCTCGCTACATGGCTTGAATTTTGTCCAATTCCTGCTAAATCAGAAGAAATTTGGGCCATGGGTGGCCCTGAAAGAACTACCCAGCTGGAAAAAAGTTGATTTAAAAATCTGAGCCTGGTAGATAATTATCAGTGACCGCATGCTATCCATGTTTGTGTTAACCCAATAGGCAGCAGGGGAGATTCCTCCATGCATGCTGTAGTGTGGATGGGTAAATTGGTTGATTTTCTCTCATTCAGCCCATGGTCAGAATGAGAGAAAATTGAGCTATATCTAGCCAAACTCTTTTCCCAAACGCCTTCTCCAAGACATAAAAGAGTACTCTTCATATTCCTACCAAACACGAAGGGCTCACTCGCACGTGCGTACTAATCTGTACATCTGCATGAAGGGGCTATCTTCACCCCTGCAGAATGCACAGGTTAGCCGTGTAGACAGCCTGTTGAACTCAATGACAGGTGGCTGACTGCACAGATCTCCATGTGCATCCTGAAGTGTCCAACCATTTGGGTCCAATGCATGGTGGTTAGAAAGCTAGCCCATAGTCCACTCCAAAAGCCCCTGTCCCGGTTGGGTCTCTCACATTGACAAACGATTTCACACACTCACTATGCCTCATGGGTCTGTGTTAAAGTATATGTAAACCCTCACCTTGCAAAACAACTCATTCAGTTTAAAATAGAAATGAAAGACAAAACGTATACTATATGTATAGTACTTAATTATAAATACCTTTTATTTTTTAACTGCTTGCCACCCGTCTACAGTACATGTACTATGAGTGGGCAGAGCAACATGCACATGCATGTGCCTTCTGCTGACCCAGTGTATGGAGGATGATGGTAGTGGAAGGCTCTCAGGTGGGGGGTATTGGTTGGCATTAGGCTCTCTCCACGAGGGGGGAGTAGATCTTGCAGTAGATTCATTCTATTACAATTATGTCCTGTGAGATGCTCGCATATTCCCAGACTTGCATAATGGAAGCATGAATAATGTATGAAGTTACACATCTGAAGTAAATTGGTACAACTTGTGGTTATATTCATTAAAATTATAGCTCATATTACCCATATTCCAGCTTTCATATTTTCAGTAATGTTTTAATAATGGAACTTAGTCTTGTTTTTTTTTTTTTTCAATCACCACAAGGTGTGTACTGAATGTGGCTGATCAACCTGTTGGGCTAACGGATTAGAAAAGTAGTGTAAATAAGACCTATTCGAAAATGTGCAGCAAAACATAAAAGTAGTATAACCAAAGCTCTTTTGGCTGTACTTCTATGGATCAGAGGAGTGCAGTTGATTCTGCACTCCTATGAGCCATCTTCAGCTCCTGCACAGCCTGCTGTTGGCTGATGTCACAGAGACTGTCCAGGTTGGGGAAGGATCACGACTATATGCCAGGAGTTTACATGTTCTCCCTGTGCCTGCATGGGTTTCCTCTGGTGAACTCTGGTTTCCTCCCACACTCCAAAGACATGCTGGTAGGTTAATTGGATCCTGTCCAAATCGGCCCTAGTATGTGTATGTATGAAAGTTAGGGACTTTAGATTGTACGCCCCTTGAGGGTTAGGGATGGATGTGAATGTACCATATATATGTAAAGCGCTGCATACATTGACAGCACTATATAAGTACCTGTAATAAATAAATATATGGTCAGGGTTCACCCCAGAGTCTGGAACCACACCTAGCTTGGCCTCTCAGCAAGCAGCTGAGAGCCTGAGCCAGCTGCTTCTGCCCCCTTCACAGCCCAGCACTCCAGTGAACTCAGGAAGGAAGGGGGGCAGTTGTGTTTGCAGAGCAGCGGTGGTGAGAACCAAGTGGTCTGGTGATTATCACATTCTCACCCTTAGAGCCGCCAGGGGACCAATACTGAATCCACCTAGGTAAGTAGGATAATAAAAAAAAGTTTCCCATATGTCAAAGACAGACAATACATGATTACAATCTTTAGAGCAACCATTAACTATGCAGTCTGATTTGATACTTACTGCATGGATTGTTTAGGTTCATCTTCAATTGCATAGGTTTTGGAAAATCTAAAGCTCACCACTCATTTTACAATCTGACTGTACAAGCTTCTTTAGATAAACCAAGTATTGGTGCAAGGACCATCTAATTGGATAGTTTTGGTAGATGTAAAGTTCATTGTACAGATTGTAACATGTATGGTGAAGCTCAGTCCCCCTGCAAAGATCCGCAAATACCTGTTAATTCTGCCAGTGAAGTCCACCTAATGCAGCTTTCTGTGATTGTGTGGCAACAATGCTGCACTGAACCTAAATTCAGAGCAGAGTTGTCATCCCCATGTAGGCTGTGTCTGCTTGTACTGCAATGGAATAAATGTCACAAAGCTATCAAAATTGTGTTTCATTTTTTGTTTTTAAAACCTATTCTTTGCTTGCACGTGAGCATATATTTACTTGGCCTCCATGTGCTCTCCCATCACTCACAAAATACTTCTAAGTTTTGACCCGAAAAACAGTCAGAGCTAAAGACCCCACATCACAATGTTCAGACACCATGACTAGGGAAGGATTACTCGCTTCCCCCATTCTGAAATTACTGGCTTTTCATTTAACACTTGTAGGTTCACCGGATAGGCGCAAGCTTAAAGTCTGTGCCTATTAGCGTTCATGCTTTGAAGCAAACTTGGTATTTTGCCCTGAATGGACCAGAGATCAGTATATATGAAATGCCACATAGTTAGAAGGGCATGTCCTGGTGTGTTGGAGCTGTTCATTAGTGGCCTAGGAAAGCCCAGGGCATACCGTCAAGCCACAGTCTCAGTAAATCTGTTAAATATACATGGGCTCTTCATTTACTATTACAGCAAGGGCATTGTGTAAATTACTTTCAACACACAAATTACACAAATATCTTCCTCTATACAGCCAGTCTGTGGCAAGAGAACCAAGTTACAAAATGTGTTATATGTTTGCCAAATAGAATATAATCATGCCACTTTGCAGACTGGTACAACTAGTGCATACTGGGCATTTTGTAATATTCTCAGCTGTAAAAATAAACCTAAGAAAATTCATATATATAAAACCATTATACGTTCCTTTAACAATCTCAACAAATGTCAGTAATTTCACTTCAAACACTGTGAAGACTTCTGAGAAAAGACATGCAGCAAAATGTTTTTTATTTTTTTGGAGGGGGGCATATATTAAGTCCATATACAAGTAGTTTGAATCATTCAAGACTTCTCTGCAGCCCAATATAATGTCAGATTTTAGACCATCAATGTGGATAGGAAAGTCAGTTGCCTCGTCTGGTTCAGCAAGATGCTGACTGCAGGGGACAACAGATACAGCCATTTGAGTATGGAGTGTCTCAGATGGTATCTTGCCATCGATTCCCAAATGAACTAGTTTGGCATCAATCATACCAAACGCTAGTGTTCTGTTCCAACTGATCAAAGGCAGGTTTAGGGTTCTAAGGATGCAGGAAGCATTTTCTTGCTTAGCTTGATTTTTGTTAACCTAAATATTGGCACTGCCATAAACCAATGTTGACAAAGGGCTCTGAGCAACACCGCAAGCAATTTAAAAGGTGCTGATGGAAAAAAAAAATAGGATGTGAGCTAAGCCCTTCTACTTTAATTTTTCATTCCATCCAATTCTCTTTAGCTTGTTCTTGTGGAAGGCAAATGTTTCCTGGTCTTTTCTTTTTAAATCTATTAAGCATATGTAAACCCTGTCAAATTCTTTTGGCTTCTTTGGGTCTGTTAAATATAACAGGTTTTTCTACATCTATTTAAAAAGTGTCCAATGCAATTGGCAGTGTTATCTAAAGCTTTGTTATAAGCCCTGGTCATTTCATCTCCAAACCACAGCACTTCCCCAAAGCTACAGGGCAGAGGTGGTATTCTGTAATTTTAACACTTCTAGGGTGACAACACTGCTCCTCCATAGATTCAGTAATGGGAGGGTTGTCACCTTAGGACAGGAAGTGTTACTGACAGCATTTGGTGAAAGGGAAAAAAAAAAAAACTAAAGAAAAACAAATGCATCCATTTCATCAGATTGGTCAAGAGCAACATATTTTCTTGGTGTTATGATTGAAGTTCATAACTCAATCTTATATTTATACAAAAGTCTTTTTACCAAATAAAAATCTGAAATTTTCCTGAAAATGATAGCTGCCTGGTTATCATACTTGTCATGTTGATCCAATACTTTGAAACACTGACCCTAATGTGCATATTTATTTCAGATCAGGGGTTTCAAGTACTAAAACTAAATGATCACCAACCATCTAGTTTTACTTTGGTGGGATCAGTGGTAGAAGCTATCCAAACATTTGCTTGAATACAGGGTGTATCTGACATATCGTAAGTCCAGCACTTATTCATTTACTGCCCATTTCAAAACAGAAAATATATTGGGGTCTAAATGAGCTAGAAGACAATGAGAAGGGTGTGGTCCTTTCACTTGTGTTCTGAATAGCAGATAAAATTACACAGGCTACTCACAGCATAGATGTAAATCAGTGTAAAACAAGTACAGCTTCTCAAACATAGCAGCTCCTGGCTGAAAGTGATGGATATGAAAATGCTGTAAAGAGCAACTCCGTCACCTTTTTGATTAAAGCAAAGCACTACAAAGCAATACTCACTTGTCCAGCGACCTGAACCAAACTCCCCTGCATTGAATACCTAAACTGAAAAGATCTAGAGCACCTGGCACACTCTAGGGCAGGGGTCTCAACTTTTCAAAGGGCCAGTTTACTCTCCTTCAGACTTTAGGGCAGGCCATAATGTGGCCAGTGAGTGTAGAAATGTCCAGGGCCCAGCATAAGTGAGAACAATGCCTCCGGGTTGGCGGTCAGTTACAAGGCACCAGTGATCAGTATGGGGAGGCATAGTGCCCAGTCATTGGTATCAGTGGGAGGCACAGTGCCCCGTCATTGGTATCAGTGGGAGGCACAGTGCCCCGTCATTGGTATCAGTGGGAGGCACGGTGTCCCGTCATTGGTATCAGTGGGAGGCACGGTGCCCCGTCATTGGTATCAGTGGGAGGCACGGTGCCCCGTCATTGGTATCAGTGGGAGGCACGGTGCCCCGTCATTGGTATCAGTGGGAGGCACGGTGCCCCGTCATTGGTATCAGTGGGAGGCACGGCGCCCCGTCATTGGTATCAGTGGGAGGCACGGCGCCCCGTCATTGGTATCAGTGGGAGGCACGGCGCCCCGTCATTGGTATCAGTGGGAGGCACGGCGCCCCGTCATTGGTATCAGTGGGAGGCACGGCGCCCCGTCATTGGTATCAGTGGGAGGCACGGCGCCCCGTCATTGGTATCAGTGGGAGGCACGGCGCCCCGTCATTGGTATCAGTGGGAGGCACGGCGCCCCGTCATTGGTATCAGTGGGAGGCACGGCGCCCCGTCATTGGTATCAGTGGGAGGCACGGCGCCCCGTCATTGGTATCAGTGGGAGGCACGGCGCCCCGTCATTGGTATCAGTGGGAGGCACGGCGCCCCGTCATTGGTATCAGTGGGAGGCACGGCGCCCCGTCATTGGTATCAGTGGGAGGCACGGCGCCCCGTCATTGGTATCAGTGGGAGGCACGGCGCCCCGTCATTGGTATCAGTGGGAGGCACGGCGCCCCGTCATTGGTATCAGTGGGAGGCACGGCGCCCCGTCATTAGTATCAGTGGGAGGCACGGCGCCCCGTCATTGGTATCAGTGGGAGGCACGGCGCCCCGTCATTGGTATCAGTGGGAGGCACGGCGCCCCGTCATTGGTATCAGTGGGAGGCACGGCGCCCCGTCATTGGTATCAGTGGGAGGCACGGCGCCCCGTCATTGGTATCAGTGGGAGGCACGGCGCCCCGTCATTGGTATCAGTGGGAGACACGGCGCCCCGTCATTGGTATCAGTGGGAGACACGGCGCCCCGTCATTGGTATCAGTGGGAGACACGGCGCCCCGTCATTGGTATCAGTGGGAGACACGGCGCCCCGTCATTGGTATCAGTGGGAGACACGGCGCCCCGTCATTGGTATCAGTGGGAGACACGGCGCCCCGTCATTGGTATCAGTGGGAGACACGGCGCCCCATCATTGGTATCAGTGGGAGACACGGCGCCCCATCATTGGTATCAGTGGGAGACACGGCGCCCCATCATTGGTATCAGTGGGAGACACGGCGCCCCATCATTGGTATCAGTGGGAGACACGGCGCCCCATCATTGGTATCAGTGGGAGACACAGTGCCCCATCATTGGTATCAGTGGGAGACACAGTGCCCCATCATTGGTATCAGTGGGAGACACAGTGCCCCATCATTGGTATCAGTGGGAGACACAGTGCCCCATCATTGGTATCAGTGGGAGGCATAGTGCCCCATCATTGGTATCAGTGGGAGGCACAGTGCCCCATCATTGGTGTCAGTGGGAGGCATAGTGCCCCATCATTGGTGTCAGTGGGAGGCATAGTGCCCCATCATTGGTGTCAGTGGGAGGCATAGTGCCCCATCATTGGTGTCAGTGGGAGGCATAGTGCCCCATCATTGGTATCAGTGGGAGGCATAGTGCCCCATCATTGGTATCAGTGGGTGGAATTATGAAGCTTGTTTGTGTCAGTGGGAGCAATATTGCCCAAAGTGCCAGATAAAGGCTAGCAAAGTGCTGCATTTGGCCCTCAGGTCAGTTTAGAGACCAATGCTCTAGGATGTGTTGGACACATGTGCTTTCGCTGTGCTCCACAGTTCTTTCCACCACCTTGTCCTGCAGAGAACATAGGGGATGGTGTACAGTGGAGGAAGGGGGGGGGGGGGGTAGGGTTGCCAGCATCTTACCCTCCTAAAGAACCTTCTTTAGCAAGCAGAGTCAGCAAAAGCTTGAACTGGTGTGCAAAACTGCCAGTAACTGCACAGTGTGAACAAGCCCTTCGTTTGTTCACATGGAGACATTCTGTTTAATTCAATGAGGCTAATTTAGTTGAGAACGTTTCACTTCACTTGTCCAATCATGTGCAAAGGAAATAAGTAAACTGGGCCTTGCTTTTCACATATTGGATAAATTTAGTGTGTGAACATTCCTACCTCCTTCAGTAAACTGATTCAATGGGTATACAACTACGAGACATTCTTTTCTATGCTGCAATGCACATTATGAAATTAGTGAACACAAATGCAATTTAAGCATTTCTGCAAATGGTGCGAATCAAACAAGACCATACAAAACTAACCACAGCAGCTTTGACAGGTGCAGGATTTAATCAGTGCATAAGTTGAGTCGTCATACAAAAAAGGAAATGTACATTATGCAAAATGGCAATGTTACAATGTTGATAAAAACAGGAGTAAGACTAACAGAATTTCGGGAGCGGTATGAGGATTGGTGAGCTATGATCTGGATGCCGTGATTTGGTATATAAAAGTATTAAATAGATTAGTTTCCAAGTTGCTCCTGAAAAGAAAAGAAAAAAAATATTTAGCACATCACAATTCAACTTCCTTTACTTTACTCTGTATCTATGTCCAACAATCTTCATTGCTATTGAAGTACATGAAAGTATTGTGCCTATGGAAAATCACATGCACAGCCATCCAGAGCAGTGTGCTTACAGTGAAGCGCACACACACCGCCCCCTATGTAAAACACTCCCAGCACACAATTAACCCTTTGATAGCCCCTCATGTTAACCCCTTCCTGCCCAGTGCCATTAGTACAGTGTCCGTGCTTTTTATTAGCACTGATCACTTTATTGGTGTCACTGGGGTTGTCAGTGACACCAAGTCAGTTCCCTCCAGTGTCAATGTCTGCCGCAGTCTCGCTATAAGTCGCTGACTGCCACCATTACTTGTAGAAAAAAAAATTCCGGTATCTATACCGTCATTTGTAAATGCTATAACTTTCACGTAAACCAATTAATTTACACCTTTTTTTTTTAGTAAAAACATAGCATAATGCATTTTGGCGTAAATTTGACAAAATTTGATTTTTAAAATTTTTTTTTTTATTGGACATGTTTAATAGCAAAAAGTGGACTTCAAAATTGGACTTTTTTTTATAGTGCAAAAAATAAAAACCTCATATGCGATCAAATACCACCAAAAGAAAGCTCAATTCGTGGGAAAAAGGTCAAATTTAATTTGAGTGCAGCGTTGCATGACCGCGCAATTAAAGTAACGTAGCACCACAATGCAAAAAATGGCCTGGTCAGGAAGGGGGGCAAACCCTCAGGAGGACAAGTGGTTAATCTTTCTAGAATTGCAACATGTGCTGCCAGCATCTGCATATTTACCCAGAGACCTATGCTATGGGCCTGCGAAACAATCCTGCGCTCTCAATGTCTTGTACTATACAGAACAGATGTACAGAAGGTGGCATTGCTCATTTTTTAAAGGTCAAAGCTCTGGGGCTGCTATCTTTATTTACAGTTTTGCAGGTACTTAACCTAGAAGCATATGCATGCAACATGCCTGTTCCACAACCGTGATTTACAAAGTAGCTCAGAAAGGCTAAGCATGGAGCTTGCATCTCGACCAATAAACTCACACTAGAAACTTCTATATCTCTGCCTCAATAGGCTTCCATTAAACCTGTCTTATTTGACCTTTATTGTGCACCTGTACCAATTAAGATGCAAAAAAAAAAAAAAAAAAAGTTAAAACCTTTCCTATGGATACCCTTTTCCCCATTTATTCTACTTGTGACACCATCAGCTAGGCAGGCTGTGCATGATGAGGGGAATAGAGAACTAATTACATTTCCCATGATTCCTCACGGTGGGCAGTGCTGTAAAGCTGCCAACCAGTGCTGTGGGTGGGTCATGAATGGGTGCTGTGCAGTTGCACTCACGCACAGTAAGTGCGTACTATGAGGAGGATATAGTTGTGTCTGGTTGCACAAAGTTTAAATGCCCCTAATACAAGGGACAAGTTTTGTAGCTCAGAGGGGTGAAAAACCAGACATGAAAATGTAAGGAAATGGCTTGCTGAAATGTGGCTGGAGTTCAGCTTTAGAGCTAACAAAAGCCTATAGACACAGGCCCTTAGAGTGGCAGCACTATGCAAAACAGAGCCTGTCGGGGTCACAGTCTATAAACTCATTTTGATATCGGTCATGCAGGAGATTGAAGGCAGAAATACAGTGCTTTCATTATTGCCTAAAGAAATTTTTTAACGATTGTACAAAACATGTTAAGTTCCTGAAGCTCGGCTTTAAGCTGGCCAGACATGAAACCATTCTCACCCATTTAGGTGATTAGAGATTGGGGTAGTCTGCCTATGAGCTCTGTAGGAACACATACCAATCAAAGCTCATTTAGGAGCCCCTACACAGACTGCAGGAGACACACCTTTAACTTCTTTTCCAGTTTTATAGCATCTTCAGTGAACTTTCTGATCCCATCCGACAACTTTTCTACAGCCATCTGGTCTTCATTGTGCAGCCAACGGAAATCCTTTTCAGGCAAGTGAATCTTTTCCAGGTTACAGGCCTGAGCTTTACAAACACAGAAATATTACAAATCAGTTCCTCTCTTCCCACCTCAGTCCTATTACAACCTTTCATTGACTGAACATACGAGAAGAAATTACTCATAATAGAGGACTTTACGCGCACGTTTGCAATGCAGATCCAACTCTGGCCACAAGATGGCAGTGCTGCAACATTGATCATCACAGTACTGAGCTCCATAGACAGACATGACACCTTGTCTATGCTCATCCCAGCACATCACACATTTCAATGTAGGTATTTACAATGGTTCCTGTGAGCCTGCCTAACATTCCAAGGAAAAAAGTGTAAACAACTACATTTCTATTAATCCTTCTGACCTTCGTTTAGGTTAACAATTGGGCTGAGGAACCTGCATTATGCAGCAGAATTACTGAATACAGGGCAAGTAAGCCTATCACCTTACCTTCAGAGTAAACTAAATACTAATAAAAGGTTCCCTTATCTGATCAAAAGTGTTACTGCATTCAGTTTAAGGAAACTTTCACAAGTAAAAAGCTGAGAAGAGGATAATTTGCATATATAGTATAGACTTTATAGGCACAAACTCTACACCAATTGATACAATAAAAAAACAGTGATGTTTATTAACAAAATCATAGTCACAGATTATTAAAAAGCTTATGCACTCCATGTGTGCAGCAAGGCATGTCCCCCAAATCAGCAGAGGCACCTAGGCATTATGCAATTACATAGGTGACCCCAAATGGTTTCAAACCACCTTCCACAGATTTGCTCTACATGTTTTACGACTTCGCTCGCTTCTTCAGGAGTTTGTAGTGCATCTGTGTGAGAATACATACAACATACACTTAATACAATGCTTTTGAAAAAGATGCTAAACATAGCTTCCCTCTTGGGCGGGGAAAAGACTCCACAGGCCTGATATATCTTTTTAATAACCGGCACATCAGTGAAATTAATTACAAAATTCTCAGTAAGTCAAGAACTGTGCGCTATCTTACAACACTGGCACCTCTTACAAGAAAAGGCCATACTAACTAAATATATTAAACTGTGGTGAACAGAAATGAAAATTTGGGTGCCGAAACCAAAAATTCAAAATGCCCTTGGCTGAAAACCAAAACGAGCAGTTTTTTAAAACTGAATATATATTTTTTGGAAAAAAATACACTGATTAAAAAAAAAATATATACCCCAATTATTTTGTAAAATATGTAAGGATGTTACTGAAAGTAAATAGATACCAAACATGTCACACTTTAAAATTGCACACGCTCATGGAATGGCGTGAAACTGCAGTACTTAATCTCTCTGGGTGATGCTTTAAAAATTTCTACAGGTTAGCAGTGTAAAGTTACAGAGGAGGTCTACTGTGAGAATTATTGCTCTTGCTCCGACGTTCGTGGCGATACCTAACGTGTGTGGTTTGAACACTATTTACATATGTGCGAGCATGGGGGGATGGGTGCACTTCAAACTTTAAAAAAAAATGTATTCAATGTTTTTTTTTTCTTTGCACTGTTCCGTTAAAAAAAAATTGTAATCACTTTTTTTCTTATCACAAGAAATGCATGCATCCCTTGTAAAAGAAATAATTAGTGACAGGTCCTCTTTATGGAGAGATGTGGGGTCAATAAGACCCCACATCTCTCCTCTGCAATGTAAAGCATTAGATCAAAAAGAGCATTGATCTAGTGCTTTAAAAAAAAAAAAAATGCCCGGAACCGGAAGCGACATTGCTCAAGTCCTCCAAGGGCATAGAGATGTGTGGCGGCCATGTTTCCTTCTCATCTCTATGCCCATCGCTGGATCGATGGTTTCTCAGGTAAGACTGAATCACCGAGCGGCAGCAGGCAGGCGATGGCAAGCAGCTTTAAGGGGCGGGGGTTTTTTGAGCACTTGTATCAGTGCTTTTTTTATTTTTCATTTCGGCCGACAGCCGAAAGGGGTGTTTTTGGCCGAAACGTTTCGGCCACCGGAATTTCTAATATTAAAGACTCCCAAAAGATAGTATTTAGAAAAGCAACATCCATAAAAGATAAACAGTCAGCTACTATACACCCATGATGAAACTTCGGTTCAACCGAGAGGTGTCTACACATGTGGGCAGTGTTCTTACTGTCCATGGATCCTTGAGATGTGATTTTGGTTACCTTATGGTGAAAAGTTTATTCCATCGTTCCACGCTGATTGTGGTACCCCAAGGGGTTGTTTACGGAGCATATTATGTAGGCAAGATCATTTGTCCATTCAGACAGAGGGTGCACTAACATATATATTACTCATCCAATACTAAAATACTTACCCCCAGTCTGCTGCCACCTGGGTCTATTATAAATTTGACACTTGTGTAACATTTTGTTGGAATTAAAAAGATCCTTGTGGTGGCAATTAGGACAGGAGAATCCTATGTAAGGAAACTCTCTGGATTGAATGTTTAAATGCCACACAACCCCCTGGGATTAATGAAATGCTATCCTATAAACCTTTCTTATAACAAGACAATTGCTAGAACATTTTTCACTTTGATATAGCTAGCAAATGAGTTTGTGCTAGATCTTAATATTCTATGTAGGCTCTCATTGCTATGTATCGTTTACAATCTCTGAAAACTAATTTTTATTTACTATCTGTATGGGCTAGTGATTAGAATGATTGGGATGCTGTTCTCTATGGTATATATGTTCATAAATAGTTTTAAGTTCATAATGAGAATGTAATGTGTCTCATCTATAATATATGGAAATGCCATCTCTAGTATATTGTTGGTTGATTATATTTTATGCGTGTTTTTGTTCCCGGGGTGGTGTCGATTCCTGCATGGCTGGCAGAAGTCTTGGTACCTGTGGATGTGTGCCCAGTGGGCCATGGTTGTGGTATTTGTAGCCACTATGCATGGGGTGGCAGAATGTACTTCTGGGTACAACTGCCACTGTGTGAGTAGACCTATAGAGGGCCAGCTGTGCGGGTCCCCTCTGTGCCACAGGTGCACAGTAACCGTGCATGGTGTGCATTGCCGGGACCATTGATGGCTGGACCGGTTTTCTCTCACACAGGTGCACTAAAAACTGCTGAAGTAACCCAAGTCACGAAACATGTAGAGCAAATCTGTGAAAGGTGGAACCCCCACAGTTGGATGAAACAATTTTGGGTCAGTTAATTTATGTTTATGCAATAACTACACATTTTTTAGCTAATGCCTAGGTGCCCCTGCTGATTTGGGGGGGCACACCTTGCTACACAATGAGTGCATAAGCTTTTTAGTAATCTGTGACTAATGATTTTGTTAACATTACTGTTATTGTAACAATTGGTGTGTAGAGATTATGAGCCTATAAAGTCCATACTATACATCCTAATTATCCTCTGTGTTGTAGGACCAGGGATAGATTGCCTTAACTGTACCCACGGAACCATCCGGTGGTTACAATCCCATAACGTTGTTCATGTAGTATAAAGCTGATGTTCCTAAATTCTGAAAATGGTAATAAATGTGTATGTCATAGTAATTTTCTGTTCAATACGGAGTCACTGACCTGGAGAACATACAGCAAGTGAAATCAGAGCTTCTAAACTGCGCACTTGTTGAAGGTCAGTGTCAGACAGTAATGGTTAACTGACTAAGTATAGGAGGCCACACAATAACATAGGGCCAGTCTGCATCTATACATTGCTATTACTACATTATGTCTCTGCAAACCCAGAAAATTATCCATTTGTGAAAAATGCTAAATAAAATATTAAGAGCAGGTTGGGTTTGCAGATACACAAATTCGAATGACAGTAACATTCACAGATTTGCGATCATTAAAATTCTGAAATGTAATAAACTTATCAAATGTGTTTTTTAGTCATTTACCAGTTTCTCATACAGGAAGGCTGAATCTGGTTAGTGGACACCTGATCCAGCTGCCCTATATGCAGCCCTGAAGCAACAAATCCCTTCTAAAGTCTGGTACACACCAAGTTTTTTGCTGCTCAACTCAGCAGGCAAAACTGAAAAAAAAACCTGACAGATCACTGTACTAACACAAGTGGTGTTAAGTCAGCAATCTTCCCTGCTGTCCTTACAGGGAACATACTAATTAGAGCTTGCAGCCATTGACTGCTGGCGCTGATCAAATGCCAATCAAATGCTGGTTTCCGACCAGCTTCTGTCAGACAGGCAGCTGTATACACAGGCTGGAAATCGACCAATTTCTACTGTAGCAGCTGATTTCAGCAGCTATTCGGCCACTGAGTACCAAAAAGTAGAGTAAACAGCCAGCAATAGCTCACTATGGCATTGATCTACTGATGAAGGGAAAGCAGGATAGAGGGTCATTAGCTCTGCCTAAGCCCCTGTACTAATTGTGACTACTGCAATGTCTGATGCCACATTATTACCTCTGTAAGCAGTGCGCACCCTGTTTAGCGTGCCTGCTACCAGCACTCCAACAGAGCAAAGGAGCTCAGGAACTGTTCAATTCAGCTCCTGGGCTTAGTATTGGACTGCAGCTATCAGCAGGAGGTTTCAGCAATTAGGGGACCTGCTTACACTTGCTGTGGAGCCTGCTGTGCCCCAGACCAAACTGCAAGTCCACTGCACAGTGGTCACAACAGGTCTAAAATAACTAAAGACAGAATCAACATAACTGGCAACTAGCATTTCCAGAAAGTGAAATGCTGGACATGTACTGCTTTAAAGACTTTAGGAATCCAAAAATGTAATGTACTACAGCTTATACATCCTTAGATGTGATGGCTGCATATTCTTATTTTCAGGTTCCCCCTCCTTTTATTTTCACCTGGTGGTAAGCACACATCTTGTTCCTGGGTGGCTACATTCATTTCTCTATTGTATCTCTGGGGAAAGCTATGCCTGCCACATAGTCTGATCTTCAAACATGTATGTCTATGTCACATTGTGGACTGATGGGACCAGTAGTTTACAATGGATAAGGAAATTGTGTTTTCTGTTGAGCTCATAGAAGTGACAAGGACACAGCCTTTCTGGCAAGATCAACATGTTATTTTCTGTACTTGCTGAAAATGTTCTTAGACAAACAAAAAATGAACACTAATGTAGCCACCACATCTCAGGATTGATAGATAGCAATATATTTTTAAGCTTGTTCTTGGTTTATGCCTGAAGTGAATTTAGCTTAGAGGAACCACACTTTTTTTTTTTTTAAAGTCTGCTATAGTACCTTCTTTAACAGTGAGTGTTGGCGTGAGCTTGGAGAAGTCTTTGCTGAGCTCTCCCAGCAGTTTGGGGGAAATGGTGAGATAATCACATCCAGTCAGTGCTTTAATCTCCCCGGTGTTGCGGAATGAGGCTCCCATCACAATGGTTTTGTAGCCAAACTTCTTGTAGTAGTTGTAAATCTTGGTAACGCTCTTCACACCTGCATACGGATTGAAGTTGTATAGAAGTTGAATATACATTCATTTTACCACGAAAGTAACTTTGGGCCCATTCATATCCTTCCATTCTGATGCACTGTGCGAAATGGCCTGCCAGTGCACCAGAAAAGACAGACATGCAGCATTACAACTCAGGATACCACAAGGCAAGATAGTGCATTACTATGTGATATAGCAAGCTGCAACACATTCGTGTGTGTTCCCTTAGTGCTGCCACTAAAATGAATGGCACCATAAAGTAAGGACACACAACACCAGCATTACCAGGTCCTTATACACTCATGAAAGCACTAAAAAAAAAACAAAAAAAAAAAAAAAACAGATTCTTGGTACACACATGTAGCCATACATGATAAAACTAGCCAACTGCATCAAAGTGATCGTTCTCCAGCCAATTCTCTACTTTGACTTGCAATATGACAAATAACATGCCCTTTACTGGGCATATAGTACGAATAGGGTAAACAAAGAGATATTAAAACTGTTTTACATGAATACAAAACTGATCATTGTAAGCACCCCAGTCAGTAGTATATGGATTGCCTCATCCCTGTAACTACTTGCTCTGTTGAAAAACAGACGTACTGACAGGATCACCAAGTAAAAACATAGGAAAGAAAGCCTAAAGAAAAACTAATGCAGCCATCACATTCAAGAATCTATTAACCACTTTCAGTCCGGACACTTTTACCCCCTTCCTGTCCAGGCCAATTTTCAGCTTTCAGTGCTATCACACTTTGAATGACAATTGCGCAGCCATGCAACACTGTACCCATATGAATTTTGTAGCATTTTTTTGAGACAGATAAAGCTTTATTTTGGTGGTATTTATTCACCACTGGGATTTTTATTTTTTTTGCTATGTAAATTAAAATGTCCAAAAATTAAAAAAAAAAGGGTTTTTCTTAAACAGTTTTGCAAATAAATAGTATTTCATCATAAATCTTGGCCAAAATTTATTCCGTTATAATTTTTAGTAAAATAAAAATAACCCAAATTAGTTTATAACCAAAATTATAATTTTTAAACATTTTTTTGCATTTTTTAAATTTTTTAATATTTTTTTTTTTTTTTTACATACTATCACCCTAGCAGTACAGTGTCACCATGGTGACACTACTACTTGTGGGGGGTGATGAAGATTTTTTTTTTTTTTTTTTTTACACTGATTGCTATTACACCCATAAAGGATGTAAAAGCAATTATTTCTCTCTCTAGCTGCATTCTTGCAGCCATTGAGAACTACTGAGTGAGCTGTGATTGGTCACAGCTTGTCACATGGTACAAGGCTATTGTGAATAGCCTTGTACCATGTAACCTCTGTGATCACCACTGGTACAAGTGGTACCACTTGTACCATGTGACCTCTGTGATCATTCACAGATTTCACACGTAGTAAGCAATGATGTCACAAGTGACATCTTGCTTACTACTTTGCATGTGATGGATTGGCCAATAAGTGATCACATGATCGGGACCTCGTACAGAGGTCCCGTCTGATGATCGGTGTTCCACTGTCCGGAGGACACAGCGGGCACCAGATTGTAGTGATGCGTGCTCCCAGGGAGCGCGCACAAGCAGGGTGCGGGGAGGCAGTTTATAAATGGTCACCCGCCCCTGCACTGCCACCGTCTGGCCGTTTATATACAACGGCCGGACAGGAGGTGGTTAAGCTGCAGATAAAAAAATGTCTGCTTTTGGGTTTAATACTGCTTGAAGGAAAGCTACAAAACCCAGTCTGGTTGCTGACCTATACTACGCGAAAGGCCTGTACGTTGAGGCCATGAGCTAGAGGATAAATCTGCAAATACAGAAAGGCAAGGAGCCCAGTGAAACACTGAGTAACTAGAGACAAACTGACAAGTCCTTCAGTCGGACCACAGGAATCCCCATTACAAGCACTATTTCCTCATCAATGTCTCAGTGCAAAGTCTTGCTTTTAAAAACTGCGTAAATGTGAAATCTGTTATGCACTCTTCCAAGACATCTTTCATGTCCTAGCCATGGGAATATCTCCATACAGAGCACAATGGTCTATAGGGTGCTTTTGCACAGATGAACAGATTGCATTCAGGGAGAAAAAAAAACAAAACAAAAAAAAACAAAGCCCACACACCTTTTACCTTTACAGCCACTTTAAGGTAATTTGAAGAGTTAGTTCACCTTTACTGACTTTTGCAAAAAACCTCCCACTGCTCTCCCATTTCCTCAGTACACAACATGCAATGCAACTTTTGTAAAAGAATGCTTACTTTCCCATTGGCTCTTTTCACTGAACTCCCCTCTCAGTCCTGTAAACTGCAGAAAAGAAAGGGGAGGGTAATGAAATTAGGTGTTTTTTTACAAAAAGGAGCACTGCATGTTCAGGTTTTGAGGACAATAATGCAGGGGACTTTGTTGCAAAAGTCAGTAAAGGTGAACGCACCCTTTAAAAACACATTAAGTACAGGAGCATTATAGTATCTAGGGACTGTAGTCACAAAATTTTACTCATTTTAAGTTTGTGATTAAACATACCTGGGTCTTCATGTGGTTCAAAACTCTTCTTGTTAGAGTTGGCTACATGCCAGTCTAATATTCTGCCCACAAATGGAGATATGAGTGTAACACCAGCCTCGGCACAGGCCACAGCCTGAGCAAAAGAGAACAGCAGTGTCATGTTGCAATGTATTCCATATTGCTCTTCAAGCACCCTAGAATAGTTTACAAATAAAAAAACAAAACAAAAAAAAAGTAAAATACAGAAGCATTAGCTTTAACATTACCATTAAGCATTAACATTGCTTTTCTGATTAAAATGAGCTGCCTGCCTTGCACTGACATGCATTAATACAAGAAGTAAAAAAAACGAAAAAACTTGGCGTTTCCTAAATATCGAACATCGCTACAGTTTGCAATAATCAGTTATGAAGCTCATACCTTAAGATATGGTGTTACATTTTCAGTATTAATGTAGCAAAGCTGGCAGCAATGTGCAACAGAAGTGAGGACAGAAGTGGGTAGAAAAAGAAAAGCCTTAATTTTCCATCACACAGCAGCAGGAATACAATCAATACTGCTGGTTATAATACACTTCACACTCCTCTCCTGCACATAATATCCATTGTCAGACCCTCCATACGCCTCTCCTTCACATACTACCTAATAAAGACTATTCTGTAGTATTGTTTGCTATAATCCAAACCTTTGTTATGGGAAGACTTTGGCTATCATTAAAGTTTCACTTCACCCACCTCAGTGTGGCCCACATACCTAATAAGTCAGCACCTATCTTCACTGTGTGGCCCAACAGTGCACAGGCGTTACATTCTGCAGGCTGCTCACTTTATTCATTTCCACAACCCAGCCATTTATATTACAACCACAGCATATATTTCAATAAAGGCGGTGTTGTGCCAGGCAGGGCTACACAGTGAGGATCTCTGTAGCAGGGCCTAAGGTAAGAATATAGGTAGGCGCATACAGTGAAGAGGGTAGAGGCCTATAAAAGGGACAATTACCAAGGCTATCATCACACTTTTGCTTTGCATTTAAAGCTCCCCTCACACCTGTGATGTCATGCAGTGTGGGATCTCCAGCACTGTTGCCTCTAATGGCTAGTCTCAGGGGTTTTGGAGTCCCATCTAGTGACGTCACTTGCCATGCTGCGCTTCCTGGAGGCTTTAACACAGGGAAGCAAACCCTGTCTCTACCATGATAGCCACCCCAACAAAGAGTGCAGAACAAGGCATGGCAAGTCAAAGTGGAAATATGAGATGCAAGGGTAACACAGGAAATGCTGATGACTAGTCCTTTGCCCTCTGCCTCTTTTGTACAATGCTTATCAATGTGCAGAATAATGCTGGTGTGTGAACACAATGCAACGCAATAGAACATTGTGCAGAGTCCAAAATCCAAACTTGCCATTTAAAGTGTCACTTCATCTAGAACAGTTTTTTACGTTTGGGAATGGCACTGGAAAGGGTTAGTCAGGCTTTTATTGTTGGAGGCCTCATTATGGAGATTTTACCACACTTCTAGGTTCTAAAGTGTAGATACCATCAAGAAATGCACAATGTTAAAATTACATCACAAAGCAGGTCATGTTTTACAAACCACACGCAAAAAAAAAGAAAACAAAATAAAAAATTGGTATAAACTGATATGAACAATATTTCACACTTCTAAAAGTTTTAAGGAGAAAGCATAAGGGTCGTTGGTCAATTTTAAATACAATTTACAAACTGATGTGCTATTTTATACAAAATTATTCTCTATAGAACTGCTGGGCTTTCATATAAAAAATTATATTAAAACTAAAAATGCAATAGATTGCAGTTTACTAATCCCCTGATGTGGTGGCTGGATTCGTTTTACTTTTTAGGCTTTTCTCACCTGGTAATCTGGCCAGTAACATACCTCCTTTATTACAGTACCTCCACTCTGAATGAAGGAGCAGAGGCACAGTAGCATTGTCAGTCTGAGGGAGGGTGGTGTAGTGTTAGATGTACTAGCAGATTTAAATACAATAACAAATTGAAGCCAAATTCCAGCTAATCCTTTATAAAAACAGTTAAAGCAAACTTTTTTTTTTTTCATTTTGGGATAAAAGGTTTTTCATAAATAAAAGCTAATCATTGCACCAGTCAGTGGTAAATGGTTTGTCTCCCTATAATTGTTACAGCTGCAGGACAGCTTGTTCTGTTGAAAAACAATAGACTTCCCAGTCAGATCACCAGGTGAAAAAGGCAAGAAAGCCTAAAAAGTAAACTAATGCAGACATCAAAACTAAGAATTGGTAAGCTGCAATAGAATGTTTGCTTTTTGGTAGAATACTGCTTCAACTATATAATAGTATGACTATTTACACACACCTTGGGATGCCAATAAAGTCAGGCCTACAAGCAGCCTATAGAAGACACAAGTGCAATTATCTGAACTGCTGAGATCTGAAAAGCTTGGTGTTTCTAGATTGCACAGAGTGCTCAGGTATCCAAGTCCACTAAGCCAAAATGTAGTTGAGTAGCCAGCATTCCACTCTAAGGGATGAAAATACCAAGACGGGAGAATCTTACTTGCCAGCTTGTATTCCCTCCCAGGTTGAAGACAACTTGATTAAGATTCTTTCCTTGTCAATACCAGCTTCTTTGTACAGTGCAATGATGCGCTTGGCACGTTCAATCATACCATCTTTGTCAAAAGACAATCTACAGAACAGAAATTAGAAAGTTGTGTTATGTTCATAATATAGACAGTTACGTTAAAATTGTTAAAATGGCTAAAATGAATTGAAATGACAATCAGGATAATCAGTCTCAAACCAAGGGTGGGACAACCAAAAGCTTCATATCTTGTAAATCACAACATGCAAATTCTGCATATTTACCACAGTTCAGTATGGCAGTCATTGGGAAACTAATCTCATCACACATGGAATAGTTCTTAAAAGTAGATCCTCTTTACAGAAATCCAACCACCACATTTATCCACAATCCTTACCCAAGACATAAATGTGTCAACTTATCCCGAATGCTCAGTTGGCTTAAATGCACTAAACTCCAATGGTTACAGATTAGTCTCCACACTGCCATAATAGAACTAAACATGAATTCTCCATCCAAAATCCCATCATCCAATCACATTATTCAAATACTCTCAGATCTCCCTATTAAAGAAGCAGACATCAATGACAGACTAAATTAATGCAATTACCGTGCCTTCAGCATGAGTGGCAACTGAACATCAGCAGTCCATGCTAGTCTATGTTTAAAACAGAACTCCAGGCAGATATGGGAGACATTAATACAGCTCTGTATTCATTATGTACAGTTGTGTTCAAAATAATAGCAGTCAAACATCACTAACTATATCTACCACTATTTTTGGTATAAATTCTATTTCTACATGGCAAATTTACTAGCAGGTGTAGTAGAGTAATAGAAAACTAACAGACCCAACAGTCATGACATGCATGCTGCTGATTCTGAGTAATTGAATCAATTGAAAGGGGCATGTTCAAACAATAGCGTGAAGTTCAATTAGTGAGGTCATTCAGTCTGAAAAAACAGATATCAAACAGGTGTCCCTTATTTAACTGCTTCCTGACCGCCCTATAGCAGAAATACTGCTACAGGGCGGCACGGGTGCGCAAAATCACGTATATACACGTGATTTTGCATTTCCAGGTAGGGGGCGCACGCCCTACCCACAACGCCATTCGCAGCCGTGGCGGTCAATCACTGATTACTCACCGGCGCCTGGTGATTTCCGAGGATCTCCGACGGGGAGGAGAACTGTTTTGTTTACTACCAGTTCTCCTCCGTCAGCTCAGGAACACTGCTTTGGATGACTGTGCACAGCACAGCACAAACAACCAAAGCAGTGTGCTTACACTGACGCACACAGACACTGCCCTGGGTGTAAAACACCCAGCACAGTTAACCCTTTGATCGTCGCTCATGTTAACCCCTTCCTGCCCAGTGTTAGTGCTTTTTTTTATTTTAGCACTGACCACTGTATTGGTGTCACTGGGGATGTCAGTGACACCAAGTCGGTTCCCCCCCAGTGCCAGAATGTCTGCTGCAGTCCCGCAGATCGCCACCATTACTAGTAAGAAGGGGAAAAAAATGTGAATTCTGGTAATCACACTGCATTTTGCAATCTGTTTCGGGGTGTCAATTCAACATTGCCACCCATGCCAGATCGCATGGATGCCGTGATTGCAATGCGGTGCAGGAAGCGCACAGGATTCACTGCATTTCCCGCATAGCAGTAGTATGAACCTGGGGTTAGTGTTACTTAAAGTAGAACTAAACCTAACTTTTAGAAAACGGCAAGCAGGCAGCTCTTTATTGAAGAGGCATGCTATGTCTCTGCTGCAACAACACCTACCTGCAGTTTTCTATTGGATCTACAATGAGCTGCACGTGCACAGCTTAGAATGTATTCACTGCACATTCTGACTGTACCAGAATGACTGACTCCTGTGCAATTGCATCATTATCCCCCACCAGACATTCAGGAGGCTAAAAACCCGGCACCCAGGGAGAAAATGACAGTGGTTAGCAAGGGATTTAACCGCTGCATCATTGGAAGCTTGAGGTGAGTATATTTCAGAGTTTATTTCTGCTTTTACTGCCACAGGGAAAAATCCAGGTCTCCTGGCCTGCCACACAAGGCTGTGCTTTGTTTCAGAGCTGTGAACATATTAGGGCTGGATGGACAAATACATAATTTCACAGGTAAAAATAGCCCTATGTGTTATCACTATAATCAGTGGTTTGCCTGAAACTCAGCTTTAAAGTATGCAGCCATCTTACACAATTCAAACTGACATAAGGGATTAAACAAATGTGCTGAGAGAAGCCAGCATGTATTTTAATTTCTGAAGACCCATATAGCAGTTTCCATCTTTATAATAGCCTGTCATTTACTCCAGTATCCCTCAAGGCATTATCACCTGCCTTTCTAACAGTGAGGCACATGCTGGTGTAGATGCTAGAGCCCCAACTACAGAGCTGGAAGGTATTCCTTCTTAAAGAAACCATTTTATAAATCGTATAAAGAAAAAAATTACAGGAATTTGCGTAAACCTCAAGATAAAATACAAAGCACACGTTACCTTTGACATAAGCTGCTGATATATGAAAAGGTTGGTTAGTATAAAGTTAGATGCGATCAAATGTATTTACATTTGATAGAAAGAAGACTGTAACTCAGCCTTGTCATCTCTCACTAAGTGTGTCCTAACAACTCACACCCCAAATAAACCTGCTGTTATCTTAACCCCAACTCAGCTGAGACTACCTGTGACCAAAATAAAAAAAAATAAAAAATCTGTGCAAGTTCAAATTTTTGGCTAATGTTAGAAAATGGGTACATGCAGCAAAGAACATTTGTGGACATGCTAATTGTGGTTAACGTCACACCTTAACTGCTGCAAGCGATGCTCCAATCTTAGAATGTTCTTTTATTGCAATGCACATCACCACCCTAGGACAAGAACTCAATTACATTCTATTTTGATAGGTGCCTGAACCTCTTACAAGTACAAGTACAGTATATCACCGTTAGCTACTGTGATCTTAGCTTAAAGAGAACCAGTCAAGAATGGACATTTGTAAGAACCAGAATATCCAATCTTAAATTGACCCTGGTCACTTATCAAGTAGCCCACCTGTAAAGGAAGCATGCATATAGTTACCCTTCCTCTGGAACTGTGCATTGAAAAGCCTCTGCTCCCCAGCCACTGTATGTATCTGACCATATGGGTTGAATACTTGCTCCCCTCACTAGCCACCCCTCACTAGCCATTGTAGTCCTTTCAACTAGTTAGTATATCCTGTAGTTACATAAGTGCTGGCAGACTGAATTACAGTGGCTGGAGGGGGAGCAAACCGTCTACACATGAAAATGTAAAATACATGCAGCGGCTGGGAATTGGAGAAGCGGCAGCTTTCTAATTCACCAGCTTCTGGAAAGTTAAGCACGGTATATCTATGCCTTTTCAGGTCTGCTATTGGGTAAAAGTGACCTCGTGGTGAGATTCAATTTAACCCTTGTAATAGTGCAGCTTCATTTCTTAGAGAAGTATTTGTTCACTTGTTTTCTCCATGTCAAGCTGTAAGTCCCCCACGAAGGCCAACCTATGTACCGCCTGAGATCAGGACTCAGAACTGCCACACCATAGGATGCTGAAGGGGGCAAAACTGTCAAACAAATACTTTTTCTTTGATGCAATCCTGACAGCAACTTTGCTATTAAACAGTTTTAATGCTTTAGAAATGAGCTCAGGCAAGATGGTCTTATAGACTGACAAGCCTGTCAAACAGACAACACAAGTAAATAGAAGACTGTACTGCTAAAGGAAAAAAAAAGTTTCAGATCAAGTTTTATAAAAGGTCAGTGAGGGATAGAATACTACTCTGTACTTCAAACTACTACTACAAAAAAAAAAAATATGGCAGCTTTTATTCATGAATTGTTTTCTGTCTAAAGCTCCTAATTTCTCACAGCAATACAGAATGCATGTTATAGATCAAGTGCATTAAACAGGAAGTGGCAACCCTTTGGATGAGTTATAAAACCTCACCTGGCATCCACCTCTGTGGAAACCCGACCAGGAACCACTTTCAGGATTTCCTTTCCGAATGACACAAAAAGCTTGTCCATGACGTTGTTGATCTGCTCCTGTTCAGACCTAAAAGGGAAAACTCTGTTGAAACCAAACTCTAGCCAGATAAAGATAAGCTGATGCAGCTCTGTACTTAAAATACACCATTAAGTATTTTTTTTACATTCAAGCAGTGCACGTACATGAATATGACCTAGTATCAACCTTTTGTAGACCCTGTATAGCAGAAATAAAATGTGAGAGGAGGAAGCAGCATAAGGAGCCAATCAGCTCATCCTGTGCTGACAAGTAGCATACTGATAGATGGGAAACAGTTAGACGAACTGATAATTGTGCCACTTCTCCTCTCACTGTACAGTCACAGGCTGGATCATGTTCAGCACAACATGGGCTCAGAAAAGTGTGGTGAATGATGCTGGTCATAAAACATCTAGCATTAGTAAAAGAGGGGAAAATGTACAGCAGAGGAAATCTCTGTACTGAAACAGAAAAATGCAGGAAAAGCTCTTGGGCATGGAGTTCACCAAAGCTTCAGATTGTCACTGGAGTCCTCTTCCACTCCTCCATGACGTCACAGAGCTGGTGGATGTTAGAGACCTTGCACCACTCTACCTTCTGTTTGAGGATGCCTCACAGAAGCTCAATAGGCCAGTCCATCACCTTTACCCTCAGCGTCTTTAGCAAGGCATGCAGTGGTAGTCTTGGAGGTGTGTTTGGGGTCGTTATGTTGGAATACTGCCCTGCGGCCCAGTCTCTGAAGGGAGGGGATAATGTTCTGCTTCAGTATGTCACAGTACATGTTGGAATTCATAGTTCCCTCAATGAACTGTAGCTCCCCAGTGCCGGCAGCACTCATGCAGCCCCAGTCCATGACACTCCAACCACCATACTTGACTGTAGGCAAAACATACTTGTCTTTGTACTCACCTGGTTGCCACCACACGCTTGACACCATCTGAACCAAATCAGTTTATCTTGGACTCATCAGACCACAGAACATGGTTCCAGTAACCCATGTCCTTAGTCTGCTTGTCTTCAGCAAACTGTTTACGGGTTTTCTTATGCATCATCTTTAGAAGAGGCTTACTTCTGGGACGACAGCCATGCAGACCAATTTGGCATATGGTCTGAGCACTGACAGGCTGACCCCCCCACCCCTTCAACCTCTGCAGCAATGCTGGCAGCACTCATATGTCTATTTCCAAAAGACAACCTCTGGATATGACGCTGAGCACATGCCCTCAACTTCTTTGGTCAACCATGGGCGAGGCCTGTTCTGAGTGGAACCTGTCCTGTTAAACCGCTGTATGGTCTTGGCCACCATGCTGCAGCTCAGTTTCTGGGTCTTGGCAATCTTCTTATAGCCTAGGCCATCTTTATGTAGAGCAACAATTCTTTTTTTTCATATCCTCAGAGTTCTTTGTCATGAGGTGCCATATTGAACTTCCAGTAACCAGTATGAGAAAGTGAGAGCGATAACACCAGATGTAACACCTGCTCCACATTCACAGGAGACCTTGTAACACTAATGAGTCACATGACACCAGGGAGGGAAAATGGCTAACTGGGCCCAATTTGGACATTTTCACTTAGGGGTGTACTCACTTTTGTTGCCAGAAGTTTAGACATTAATGGCTGTGTGTTGAGTTATTTTGAGGGGACAGCAAATTTACACTGTTATACAAACTGTACACGCACTACTTTACATTGCAGAAAAGTGTAATTTCCTCAGTGTTGTCACATGAAAAGATAGAATAAAATATTTACAAAAATGTGAGGGGTATACTCACTTCTGTGAGATACATACATCTGTATCTATATATACACATATACACACACTATCAGAGAATGCACATTTTCTTTTACCTGTAAATTGTTGGAAACGCAAACTATTTAAACAGAAAGGTGGTGGTACTTATCTTCTCATGGGCTTTACCTTTATCTTGTCATTTGTGGCACAAGCCCTACTTTAGGCAATCCGATACCCTTTCCTCCCTCTATAGAGCAGGGGTCTCCAGATTTTATAAACAAAGGGCCAAATTTACTGTCCTTCAGACTTTAGGAGGGCCGGAGTGTGGCCAGTAGAAGTAGAAAATGTCCTAGCATCATTGGTGTCAGTGAGAGAAAGGGTACCCCACTGTTGGTGTCAGTGGGATGATTACTGCCCCAAGGGCTGTAAAAAGGCAAGCAAAATGCTGCATTTGGTCCCTGGGCCACAACTACAAGACTATATCCTTCCTGCTCAGCTCATATGAGGTCTTGATTCAAAGATGGACCTTTTGGATCTAGTGGGGAAATATTAGGTGGCATTATATGGATAAGGTTCATATCAAAATGTTGCTGCACTAAAAAAAGTCAGATGTTTACCATATGATAAATTACACTGTATGGGCACTTGCTTGTATTACCATCTTTAACACAGAAACCATACAGGCAAATATATATGATTTTGTTACAAAAAATAGCAGATGACCAACCTAATCCTCAAATGGAACTCATGGTGTGGCCTGCAAGGAAGTAGCCTTGGATACTAGGTAGATTACAAGAGGGCGCATCTCCAAAATGCACATTTTTCCTATAACAACTTCTGCTACTGCCTGCATGGCAACAGTGAATTGCATTCATTGTTCAAATATAGCTGCCATCAACAGCGGCAAATAGCGCACTGCCACAATGAAAATGGAGAAAATCAACACTATTGTTTTAAGTCCATATGCAATTCTCTGCTTCTAATTTTAGCATAAAACTTGATGTAACAAAAACAAAACTGATGGATTTTACCATTTGTAGGGGATTAAAATGGAGTGCTATACAATACTTTACTACTTTTGAACAGAAGGATTAGCACCTCTGCCATATTTGTATTGCATTGCCCCTGATGAGGTGCTTTCCCTCCACTTACTATCCCAGAGATGAAGGAAATTCTCAAAGCATGATGAAATATCAACTTTGACAACTGTTACCAAACTGGTATCACCATTTTATGGTTTCCACCCTATTCCAGATCCTAGATTTTTGAAATGTTAAAAGTTTTGAATTTCACAACAGTCACCAGGACAAAGATCATTCTCCCACAAGGGGACACAATAAAAGCCCAAGAGAGTTAAAGAGGGTAGTTGCCAGAACATTCATGTGTACACAAATGCTTACATATACTTTATGCATGTTATTTATCTGTAGAAGCCTCCTCTGTATACATCCAAAAGACCACAGATTGTGCTGGGTGCTGCCATCTTTGAAGTGATGTCAGCTGCCCCAGCAGACTCCGTATTCTCCTTTGCTCCTTCCCCAGTACCTACATAAAAGATTATGTAGGAAGGGCAAGGAGGAGCTGGGTCAGCACAGAGTAATTAGGCACTCCCAGAAAAGGAGAGGGCTGTGATGTACAAGGAGGGATGCGACTGTGTGAAATAGCTTACTCTGAATTAGTTGCACCATGAGCTTCTCATTTGGGCAATACACTAGGGCAGTCTGCATGCAAATGCAGCATGGCTGGGATCACCCACTCATCCAGACTGACCGCCATCCGTCATGGCATTTTGATATTCACATAACCCCTGGTAAACCTGATTACACATATCCATTTTACATACTTAAAGGGGCAAGGCTGAATTTATGGTAAGTGGCTGTAATATTATAGAGTAGATTAACCAAAAGTGACGCTGTGCTTTAACAGGCATGTAGAAATTCTGGCCCTTAGCATTACATCTACAGCATTTACCCGCCAAGCTTCTTCCCATACTGGATTGCATCTTCTACCAGATGTTTGTATGCTGGCATCTGGGCTGCTGCCAAAATCAGAGATGGGTTTGTCGTGGCATCTTTCGGCTTGTATTCTTCAATTGCTAAAAGAAAAGATATAAAACGATCATGCTCGGCAGAAATTCAGTATTAAAATGCAATCCTAATATTTTTTAGTAATAACATGCATAACTCTTGAAATTAAATTAGCTTCCTGCTCACATTCATTACAATAGTACTGCAAAGAGACTAACACACACCAAGTACAAGTCAGTACATCTCAAAAGGATAAAATTCTTCTATTTTAAGTGCATTAAAACCCAAGCCTGCCATGAACAAGTGGGCTGTAGATGCCTTAGTACCCCCATGGTAAAGGGACCTGAAGTCTGATTGTCCTCAGGGGGGGCAGAAAACAGCTGACGCTGACTGTTTAAGCTGAACACTAGTTATAAAAGAACAAAGTAATGCAGCTCTGTCCATCCTAAAACTTATTTCTTAAAGTGCAAGTACCTGACTGACTTGGTATCAGCCTCTTACAGTTCCTGTTTAGCAGGGGTTTCCAAACTTTCTGAACAAAGGGCCCGTTTACTGCCGTTCACACTTTATGGGGGGCCAGACTGTGGCCAGTGGAAGTAGAAAGTCCTGGTGTCAGTGGGAGTAAACCATGCCAAATGAGTGGGAGGAATACTGACCCATTGTAGGTGTCTGTTGGTTTAAGAGTGCCCATCATTGGTATCAGTGGGAGGAATAGTCCTCCACTATTTGTCAGTGGCAAAAATTGTGTCCCCATAGTTGGTGACAGTAGGAGGAATAGTGCCCCAAGGGCCAGATAAAGGCAAGCAAAGGGCCGCAGTTTGGAGACCACTGCTGCAAAGCATAGCTCTACAGGGTAGGAGAGAAAGAAGCAGACAATCCATTCATGTGATAAAGCATTCTGATAGAAGAAAGAAGCAGAGTGACAATTGAACTGTACTGTTTCTACTTTACTGTCCAGTCACAGGGTGGGGACAAGTCCATGACATCCTGATCTTAAAGCGGAGTTCCACTCACCCTGTCAAAAAATAAAAGTCAGCAGCTACAAAAACTGTAGCTGCTGACTTTTAAAAAACAGCCACTTACCTGTCCCTCGGTCCCACGGTGTGTCCCCTGCAGCCCATTTCACAGGCCGTCCTGTATTCCAGGAGGCCGGCATCTTCAGTGTGGGCATCTGGCTGTGATAGCTTGCGGCTTCACAGCCGGGTACACACTGCGCATGTGTGAGTAGCGCTGCGCTTCATGAATGGTCCTGAAGTCTTCTGGGACCTGTCATGTCCCAAAATACTACAGGGAGCGAGGACACCTTCCATTTCCGATCGCCTAGGCCAGGGGTAGGCAACTTGAGAGCCGCAGGACTACAAGTTCCATCATGCCTCTGCAACTCATAGCTGTAACTGTCAGTTTTGTAATCTTTGCAATGCCTCATGGGAAATGTAGTTCAACAGCTAGTGAGCCGCAGTTTGCCTACCCCTGGCCTAGGTGATCGGACCGGAAGTAGGAGAAGGTACCCGTCAAATTAGGGGACCCGTTCCCCCCCCCTTCCCATGGGGAGCGGGGGAGAAGTCCTTAAAGCGGCACTTCCCCTTTTGGGTGTAGCTCCGCTTTAAGCTATCCATACGGAGATCAGAATTCAGCAGCAACTGGCCAAATTTTAACCCATCTTTGGGCAGACTGGTTGTACTGATGTCAATCAACTTCAGTACAACCAACCTGTGAGTTTTTTTTTCCCCATTTGATCACTGCCAGCAGCTGTAGTCGCCAACAGCGATCATTGTGAAGGGGGAAATTGAGCAATTTTCTCCCCTTCATCCCCTGGTCAAAGGAAAAAAATGTCATAACATATGGCCTGCCTTTGTATAAGTGGAGTGATTGATCCTGGCTATCATTAAACCAGGAAGACGGACTGCAGAAAATAAGTACTGCAGTCAGCAGCTCCAGATATTGCAGTAAATGTTTATTTGATCTTTTAATAGACTATTTTTTTTTTTTATTTGCTGGAGTTCTGTGTTACATTTTGCCAACTTGTATATGGCAAACTATCTTATGACAAGTAACAAGACTAAGGTGTCTTTCATACAGGCCGCCAGGGGGCAGTAAATAGGTAGTTGAGCTGCAGATTTATAGCCCATGACCACCCACCTAAAGCCTACAATACAGCAGAGGGGACTGTTCACATGCAGCAGTCATGATGGTTTGAGTAGCATCAATTTTACCATGACAAGTCAAGTTGACAGACAGCACCACCAAATGCACCCAAGTTTGTCATGTGAACAAGGGCTATGCACAATGCAGATAATGCCTGGTCATAGGGTCTACCAAAGACTTCTGAGATTTAAGATGTAAATAATCATATAGATATATCCTGTATTTGTGCAAGATCCTTATATGTTTTTCATAATTAAGACCATAAGTGTAGTTTTATTTTTTGTAGAATAGGAGATTGAACTCTGATCATTTCCACAGCTGAGATTTTCCCTGAGACAACCTGGAAGAATTAGGTGTGGACCTAGAGATACAAGAACAATGAATAAGCAAACGAAAACCTCCTCCTTACTCACAGTGACTGTGCAGAAAGAACTGCAACTAAATGAGGAAAAGGCTATTCAATTCTAAAAGCAGGAAGCCAAGGATTTCCACACACAGTTGCTTAAAAGCATTGCAAAGTATAAAAACCCATCTTCTTCATATGTAAACACTTAGGAAATGAAGGTTGAATACAGAGCCTTCAGTCTCAAGGTCCAAGCTGTTTGGGGAATGCAAGGTTAGCACACATTCCTCAGAACATGGACTAGACAAGGGACTGGGAACTACAAAGGGATGTTTTCACAGCAGTCTGGTGCAGGACATTGTGAATTATATCACTCATGACCCTAAATGCCAGATTACACCAACACTTACGGCTTACCATAGCACACATGTCAATGTGCAGGCATGTGTTTTCATTCTTGCTGCAATGCAGTTTTAACATGCATTTCAGGTGGTTATGAGCCCCTTTTTTTGCTACAGGGCGGTAGGGGTGTGCAAAAATCATATGATTTTTTTTCATTTACGGGTATGTGCGCCACCCGTGATTACTCACCGGCACCCGATGATCGAGTATTTCCAACGGGGGAGAGACCTGTATGTAAACAATACCGATCTCTCCAGTTGGCTCCCTTAGTCCCTCTACAGTGAAGCGCACACACAGCCCACATAGTAAAAACACACACATGCGCAGTTAACCCTTTGATCGCCCCTCATGTTAACCCCTTCCTGCCCACTGCCATTAGTATAGTATCAGTGCTTTTTATTAGTACTGATCACTGTATTGGTGTCACTGGGGATGTCAGTGACACCAAGTTAATTTCCCCCCCAGTGTCAGAATGCCCACTGCAGTCCCGCAATAAGTTGCTGATCGCCGCCATTACTACTAGAAAAAAAAAAAATACAGTTATCTATACCGCCATTTGTAAACTCAATAACTTTCACGTAAACCAATTAAGTTACATGTATTGGGATTGTTTTTTTTTTAGCAAAGACATGTAGCAGAATACATTTTGGCCTAAACTTAATGACGAAATTTGATTTTTTAAATTTTTTTACTGAACATGTTTAACAGTCAAAAATATTGTTTTTTTTGCAAAGTTGTCAGTTTGTTTATAGCGCAAAAAATAAAAATGTACAGGTGATAAGAAATCTCTAGAAAGAAAGAAAGCTCTATTTGTGGGAAAAAAAAAGAATGTAAATTTCATTTGGGTGCAGCATTGCATGACCGCGCAATTGTTAAAGTAACAATGCTGTATCGCAAAAAATGGCCTGGTCAGGAAGGGGGGTAAATCCTCAGGAGGGCAAAAGGTAAAAGGTGGTTAAAGGTGTAAAAAACAAAAACTTTTATGCAACTCCCGCATTCCCCCTAAATACTCACCTGAGCCTGATCTTGGTCCAGTGCTGTGCACCATTGGCTCGCGCTGCGGTCAGTAAAAAACCTGTGAACAGAGCAGGAGCGGGGCTGAGCCGGGCTGCTGGGTTTCTGAATAGGCACAAACAGCCCGCTTCGGGAGAAAGCACGTACAAAGTGCCCCCCATAAGAAGCAACTTCCGGTGGGGGGTTGGGTTTGACCCAAGAAAAGATATAGAAAGGATATGGGCTACCCTGTGCAAAATGATTGCACAGAGCTGGTAAGTATAACATGTTTTTTATCTTTTTTAAAAAATGGAAGTTTTAGTATCACTGAAAATCCAAGAAAAAAAAAAGTGTATCTATATTGCAGTTTACCATTTCTCAGATGTGAGGATGGCCATTTGTTTTCACTGTTCATACTAACATTTCCAGCAAGTACAGAAAACTGTAGATCTTGCCAGAAACGCAGTGTCCTTGTCATTTCCTGTGAATTATACGAAAATTACAAAGAATGTTGTCTGCCTTCTATAAAATACTAAATTTCTGGCTCCTTGATGTAGTGAAGATGACGAGGAAGACATGTTTGTAGTCCAAACCTGGTGAGCAGCCCAGGGTCATCATGCAGCTCCCTTGATAAAGTGCAGCAAATGAGCCTTGTTATTCGCAGGATTGACAGGTAACAGATGTGGTGGGTGCATACATTTTTCTTTTTTCTAAGGGTTGGTAAGCTGCAATATATTACATTTTTGGCTTTGGGTTTAAATTGATTCTAAAGGTTATTTTTCATAAGTATGTTATACTTGCCTGCTCTGTGCAATGGTTTAGCACAGAGCATTCCTGATCCTCCTTTTCTAAGGTCACCCACCAGCACTCCAGGCTCCTCCTCTTTAGCGAGTGCCTCCAGTGGCTTGCTCTGGGGGCACTTGTGCAGGTTCAATCCTAAGCCAAGCTGCTTGCTTGTGTCTAAAGACAGACCCTCTCCTTCCTCATCACAGAATTGGACTGAGCCAATGGCTTCCACTACTGCTTCTATGCCCTGAGAGGAGGGAGACAGGTGAGAACTGCTGCCCGAGCATAGCAATGCACTGAACGCAGGCTCAAGTATTTAGAGCGGTGAGGGGAGCTGAGCGTTACAGGATTTTTACCTCTGAATTAAGGTAAAAATCAAAAAGTAACTTCACTTTTGTTGACAAACATTTCCCCTCTGAGTGATCTATTACATTGCAAGGATTTAAAAACAAACCAAAAACTGTTGTAAACTCCTAACTTTTGCTATTCTGAAGAAATAGCTGTTTGTCCATGTGCTGAGTGAATCTGTATGTGAGTGATTTTATAATTCTCAATCAGCTGTTGTACTTGCAGGGCTCTGATGCGGAAAATTGCAGGGTCTGCATCCTTTAGACGTGGTTTCCTATTGGGAGTATCTCACCAAAAATGCAATTTGTGTTGCAGGGGATGCTGAAAATCTGACTTTAGTGTAGACTTCTGGGAAAATCAGTAAGCCAATCACACAAGCAGAAAATGACATTTCTGGGGGGGCGTTTTGTACACCATCTGTGTATAAAACACCTCCAGGAAGCCATATTGCATATTTTACAGAAAATTACAGCAGCTGGAAATTGAAAAGGAAAGGTCATTTTTAATATCTAATTATATCAGGACAGGTGTCACAATTGTATACTCTTATTTGCTATTTTTTTCCCAAGAAAATGGACTAAGCCTTTAGAACCACTTTAAATACAGTTTGAAAGCTCTACCAATCTATAGGTCCCTACAATGTTGCAAACATTCATTTTCACCATCGATATTTCCACATTCCTTGATGCAAGCGATTTCTAAACAAAGTGAGTAGTGGAAACTAGTTTAGTAATTAGAATAACATCCCTCAAAAAAAGGAACTTGGGAAATAAGAGCACTTCCCATGATTTGACCCAAGTCCTCTCTGCCTCTTATTTCAACACGTAAAGTATTACACACCTACTAAAAAATTGGCCAACCAGTGTAATTAAAATGGAACTTTAAAAAAAAAAAAAAAGCAAAAAAAAAAAAAAAAAACCCCAAACAGGCAGGTTTAATGCAGAACAGACATACTATGTCTCCTGCATACTGAGCTAAGCCATACATGATCAGCTGGTGAATGAGCTCAAGGACAATGCAGCACTGGAGTGGAGCTTAGTAGTTCCATTTTATTCAAAATTAGATAACAGAAATGCATAGGTTAAAGGATAAATTCACCTTTAGGAAACCATTAAGAGATCTGCGAATAAAAAAAACTACAAGTACTGTCTGCGGCTGCAAACGTAATTGTAGTTTGAATGGGCTGCAAGGAAGCTGCTGAGCACTGTCATAGTTCATTCATTCTTCCTCTTGCTTTGTAACAGAAAACCTGTTACAGGAATATGGGCATAGTGCTAGGGGAAGATTGTGCAGGAGCCTGACACTGCACCCACAATCTGCTGATTGCGGGTGAAATGCTCTGCAGGCTCCAGTAAAAAAAAATAAAATAAATGCACATTTAAGCCCTTAAAGATTCTCAAGTTGTGCACTTATATACTAAAAATTATTCCAATATCTGCTTAGAACATCCATGAAACTTATCTTTAGTATGCTGTTGCCCCGAGCCCTGTTTCACACTGGATCCATGTCGGTGCAACTTGGCAAACATCTGTGCGACCTCATGTATAGATATCTATGCAAGTCGCACCTGAAATCGCAAAAAAATAGTGCAGGAAATACTTTCAAAATCAATGCGACTCCGACAGATGGCAAGCTGCATCCCATAGCCTTCAATGCAAAATCACATCCCATAGCCTTCAATGCAAAAGTGCCAGCCACATTAAATTTTACTTTTTTTTTTTTTTTTTTTTTTTAAACCGTCCATTTCAGTTTCAACCAAATGTATCCCTAATTTTTGGTTTTGGTACTGGAATTTTCATTACAGTGCACCACTACTTTGCTTGCCTTTGTACTTCCCTTGGAGCACTAGGCCTCTCACTGACACAATGAGGTAACATTCCTTTCACTAACAGTGCGGCAAAATTTTTCCCCCCTGATACCAATGATAGGGCACTATTCCATCCACTGATACAAGTGATGGGGTACCATTCCTCCTATTGCCCCCAATGATGGGTAACCAGTCCACCAACCATTAACAATTACAGGGGCACTATACCTCCTCCTCCTCACCACGGGCACTATTTTTTTTTTTCCTTTTACTTCCTTGGACCACCAAGCCTGAGGAGTTGTTTATTTCGACCAACACTGGGACATTTTCTAATCTCACTGGACACCGTCTGCCCCCATAATATCTGAAAGACAGTAAACTGACTTTGTTGAGAAAGCTTGGCGTTCCATGATCTAGCTTAAAGTCTACATTCTTCTTCATTACAATATTGGAAGATACACATTTCTAGTCTACACCAAGGTTCTCAAACCCTGTAATCATGGTGATATCAGCAGTTTCAACTAATCAGCAAGAAAATATTTATTTTTCATGCGACAAACAGCTGAAATCCATCACTAGAACATCCTACCCATTACATGCAGTGCTTACTGAAAATGTAATCCAGGCAGTAAGCATCAATTAGTATATTGGTATATCACAGCCTAGATCCAGGGGAAAATACAGGATGAGTTAGCAATTTTCTTCTACTTCCACTGGGAATGCAGACAAATCTGAACAAGTCTTTTAATTTCATTACTGATTGGTTAATTACATTCTAAAGGCCAATGTCATCAGCAATGGAGATCTTGTGTTCACCAGTGAAAAGCCAAACAGAAAATTAATCTGGGAAGGCTACTCATCCACCCCCCCCCCCCCCATGTCTAGTATTCTGTGACACCACAGAATTGGAAGTTTAATAGACAACTCATTTGAAAAATTTAAAAGCAGAAAAATCAAGGTTTTGCACCACTGATACATGAGGACAAAACCCAGGGACAGTCAAATCCCAGGGACTAGGAAGCCAATGCTACTTAATATTTATAGACAGAGCCCAACCTTTGAAGTTCCCTAGCTGTCCTGTCAATAGACCTGGCTCCTAGAAAATATCCTGCTGGTGCCTGAATTCCATACCTTGTACAGCCCTGGCACTCAGGGCTGGTGCTAGAACATTTTGCGCCATAGACAAGACCAGCTACGTGCCCCCTCCCCCCAAAAAATAAATACATTTTAAAAACAGTAGAAAAAATATTAAATTGACAAAATATGAAACTGCTAAATTTATTTTAATTTGCAAAATTACTAGAAGGAGCAGATCAGCTGCGACACTGGCCCCAGACATCCAGCATCTTCCTCTACTCTGCTGCCCCTCCCCTCAGCTGATGGATCAATCATTATGTGGCGGTGTCCCACATGATCAATCAGCACCGTGTCCATTGTCCACCACCCCGCCATCTTTCTAGGCTTGGCTCACCTTTGATGGCTCCTTCCGGGGTGCAGAGTCCAGAGGCACAGAGACGAACAGACCAATCCTCCGATCAGAGACTGCCCGGGGTCCTGGGCTAATGTTATCACTTCCCATCCTAGGGGGAGCCTACACTTCACTGCTACAAGGAATACTGCAATATGTATATATATGTACTAAATGGTCATGTGTGTATGCATGCTGAGAGACGATTGTGCAGAGTAAAGATACCATCAATCCCTGTGTATGTGGAGACGGGGTCTCTGCACAGAAATGAAAAACGCATACAAGAGGTCCATAGGCCACACAGTGCTGTCCTGTGCTGCTTCCAGGCACCCCTAGGTGGCAGTGCGCCCCAGGCGGCTGCCTAGTTTAGGCCCCGGCCTTGCTGGCATTACACATTTTACACGTCACAGGTATAAAGTGGACCACATAGATCATTTTTTTTTTTCTCAGCTGCAAACTGAAACAGATTTAACTTCTGATAGTAAAGGCCAAATTCCACAAATTCTGGAGCTCCTGCCAGGTGCCAACTGTCCATAAAATTTGCGGGAAATTGAGAAAGGCCATACCAGAACTACATAGATAGACTCAACACAGTCACATCTTCCACCCTTCCAAAATGATATCTGTGTTGATAACGATTAGGCAATCCATACTCTGATCACCAGAGGTGGTCATATTAGGATCCTACTTGTGCACAGAGGGCTTTAATCCTCAAGGCAGAAAATCATGGCATAATCATTACTCAGCATATAAAGATTCTATGCACCAGACACCTACACAATGACCTACATTATGTATGCAGAGTTCATGCTTGCAAAGCTTTAGTCAATGCAAACAATACTACTTCCAAACGTTTGCACCTTTATTTACCAAACTTTGTATTACCACTCCCTGTCTTCACCAGGTTAGCTAAGGTAAATGAAGCACAACAGAGGCAGGTAAGAACACCGACTACTGAACAAGTATAAGGTGCCATGGGTTTATGGATTAAAGGAGATCTAAAGTCATGACATAACCTAATCTGTTTTAAAGCAGCACAGTAGAATAAAAACACTTGGTAATTATAAGTAAAACTAAAGACAGAGCCTTTTCCACCCCATTTTGGATACAGCAAGAGAGTTCTAACCGCTGTCAGTTTCTTGCCATCTGTGTCCCGTTGGAGAGATTTCCCTTCACTTCCTGTCCCATAGCTAAAACAGGAAGCAAAGGAATCCTTGGTTGTCAGCAGAACTGGTCTGTCTATTGGAAGATTTTCTCCATGTCACGGTCCCCCCTCTCACTCCCTCATTACATGTCCCTGCGCCCGCGCATAGCCCACACAAAGGGATCTGCCCCCTGCAGTGCGGTTCGCACCTCTCCTACCTTGGCCTGAACTGCCCCCATTGTGTGCCCGGACTACCTTGGCCTGAACTGCTCCTGCTGTGTGCCCGGACTACCTTGGCCTGAACTGCCCCTGCTGTGTGCCCGGACTACCTTGGCCTGAACTGCCCCTGCTGTGTGCCCGGAATATCCCTGCCTGAACTGCCCCTGCTGTGTGCCCGGAATATCCCTGCCTGAACTGCCCGTGTGCCCGGACTAATTTTGCCTGACTTGCCCCCTGCTGTGTGCCCGGATTATCTTTTCCTGAACTGTCCCTCTGTTGTGTGCCCGGACGTTACCCTTGTTACCCCGATCAAGTGTCCCACATCCTTCAATAAAACCCGTGTGTCTACTGCTCTCCGTGTGCGTTCTGTCCCGCCCACACCTCCGTCACACTCCACTAATTCCTGTTCTCCGAAATTTGAGATCATCTTTTACAGTCAATGATAATGGTAAGCAGGACAAATCGAGAGGGTGAAATCTCCCTAACGGGGAGACAGCAATAAAATCCCTCTCCACTTCATCCATAACTTTAAAAAAATTGTCTTTATACATTAATTACTATTCTTAAATTGAATAAATGGTTGTTCATGTAGTGATTGCAGCCAATCTCGGTCACGTATTTTCTGGTATCCTCGCACACATTTGCAGCATGTTGCCAGCTGCTTCCTATTGATCATGTAGGACTTGGTAATTAAATCACATCATCTTGTTGGCACAGCTGTCGTCAGCCAGATATAGAATCACAGACAGTTTGAAGAAGGATATCATGAACATGGAGTTCAGTGGTGTGAACATTTTTGAAAAAAAACTTCTTGTCCAGGGACTAAATCGAGGTCCCAATCTACTTGTCCCTCATGACAATCTACTTGTCTAGATAAAAATACATTTTAAACAAAATTGTATTTAAATCTGGAGGTGTTTTTAGGCACTTCTGGGTCTTTTTTGTAATCAATCTTTATTAACATTTTCTAGTGATACAGGGTAGACAATCTCAGAAGATATATGTCAATCGGTCAAGAAAACAGTAATAAAATGTATAACACAGGCAAACTGACACTGACAAAAATTACATATAATTGGAATATGTATGGGGCTTTTAAAAATGAAAAGGGCTTTATGGCGCTGTTGATCTCCTACTCACCTCCCCGCCTGTCTCCAGCACTGCACCCAGAGACTAGCCGGGTGGGGAGAGACCTTGCTGTGTGCTGAGCACTAATTGGGTACTCTTCAGGAAAGGGGAATGTTGGGCTCTCTTAAAGCTCAGCAGAAGCGCATCTGCTGAGTAAATGAGACGAAAGCCCAAATGAGAAAAAAAAAAAAAAAAAAACGAAAAAACTTTTCTTTCAGGTTACCCTCACACGGAATCACTTGGGTGTTCAGTACAAGCGCATGCTGAGCAGCCAAATCAAGCTGCAATGTTCCCTCTGTTAAAGGGATCAGTTCACCTTGTACCGTCAGTGTAAGATGTATTTTCGACAGGAAGAATCAATGAACTGCCAGAGCACTGAACAGCGTCATGGTAGTTCAATGAGAATTACAAGCCGACATTCGCAAACAATGTAGGTCCTCATAGCGGATTCATTCATGGATGATGTGGCTGTGTAGGTGGAGCCCTGCACAGCTGCGCTCTTAAAAAAAAATTAGAGCTGGTACAGGGAACTTCTCCCCTTACTGTGGTCACACAGAGGGCTCGGATTGCTGAGCCACTGCAGGAGCACGTTCCACGTTCCACTGTAAAAATGGGTGGAACATGTAACACATTTCTGAAGGTCACCTTATGTATTAACCCTTTCACTGCCAGAGCCCTTTTTGCCTTTTGTGCACACGCTTAAAATATCATTTAGGCCTGAAGATTACATAAAACCCCCCAAAAACCTAATGCGATAGGAATTGCACATCCCTGGGTGTTTGAATGCCCTGTGCTGTATTCGGATCACAGATAGCAGGCAGAGAAGCATGGAGGGGATGTTATGCATATGGCGTGAAAGTCCTGTGCCGTAATCCACCAGACCGGATAACAGGAAGAATAGGAGGGAGAAGAGGGTTAGGTACAGGCACCAATTCTCCTATGAGAACATTGCCGTTATTTGCCCAAAATGTCAAATCTACAGGTGTTAAATTTATCTGCCACAGTCATGCACAGCTCATCTACATGCAAAGTGTCCAGATGTTGTAGTTCCAGTGCAAAGCTATCCACAATGTGGTGACATGGCTGAGCATTTTAACGAGTAAGAAGAATATGCATCACTGCAAGCAAGAAAGTTTATCCTGCAGTAAGGATCAATAGTACAGCATGTCTAGCCAACGGAGGAGCCTTTTATGTGAAAATACTATGCTGGAGAAACAGAAATTAAGGGTATCATGACTTCATTTCTACTAAAGATACCCATACAGGATCTTGAATTTGGTTTGCTTTTTGTTAATTCAATTATTCTTCCAAAAAGTATAATCTGTTCCATATTTTTTTCCACAAATTGTGAAAACTCATCTCTTCATAGAGGTCTATCCTGCCCCCACCTAACCACTGTACATTCTCTCCATCAGTTATTAACTTTTGTATCTCTTGACCCTGCCTCTTAGACTGTAAGCTCTTATGAGAAGAGCCCTCTGATTCCCATTGTATAAAAGGGTTACTAAACCAAGGACCCTGCATTCACTATATCTGGTCTCCTACAGTGCATACAACATACCCCCTCATACATTTACGAACTATAAATGTAGTGCTCTCTCCCTTCTGCTAAAAGCAGCTAAGCGTATCATGCCGATTCAGTGGAAGAGGACACATTCCTAGTCGTTGGGGCTGAATCTGGAAGGCAACGAAGAATATGGGGGCCAAGGAGTGGATTGTTATATAAACGGGTACACGAGACTGCTTTGCCTCCATTTGGGCTACTTGGAGACATTATGTATCTGGGTTGAACATGGTCTCCTCTAGTCTAGACATTGCTTTACTAGCCTTAGCAAAGCCTAGGTTTAAACAACTTGTCCAGGCGAACCAACAATCTTGACCACATTATTACTCTTTTTTTTATTTTGTGTGTTTCTATTAATGTCCCCCTCAGCCCGTGAACTGGTTGTGGTATGTTATGGTAGACCTTTAGTTGCCCCGAAATCCGTTTTTTAAAATTTTGTTGCTGTCAGTATTTTTCATTAGCATTGCTAAATGAACATTTTCACCCAATCTTTAGGCTGGGTATTTCCCTACTGCAGTCTAGCAGACACTTGAAGATGATTTGCTGGCATACGAAGGCAACCCATAATTCCATTGCCTGAGCTGCCCACCGGGCAGCATTGGTGATGCATAGCCTGGTGAAAATTTTCTGTACCTCCTTAAGGCTCCTTATTTATATTGTGGGATTCTACTGGAACCAGCAGGCCTCTTCTTGTACTAATTATGTCTATATTGTTGATTTCCTCCCCCCTTTTTATTACATTTCTTATTGAGATAATTTGCTTAACTCTCATTGCTTGTAATTTTTGTTTGTACATGCCCTGACTATTGAGTCATTAAATTTGAAGCACTGAATGTTACACCCACCTTTGGATGCTGGAATGTTCTTTTTTCCTTATTTCTGTATTTGCAAAACTCAAAATAAAGATTACATTGAAAAAACAAAAAATGAACTACTTCCTAAAGAACCCTTCAATGCAAGTTTCTACATACAGAAATAAAGACCTTTGAAGTGTCAGCAATTTTGCAATAATTTATTACAGTAGTAATTTACAGTAAACAAATGACACCCCCATAAGTGTTCTAACATAAAAGCTGGAGAGAACAGAGGTGTTCTCCTGATAAAGGGCACGGTTGTGAATAACACTTACTACTGGTTGGCTGCACAAGAATGGGGTGTTAGCTTAGCCTAAGGCCGCTCTAGAAAAGTTGGACCCAAAAGCCCTGAATATATGAAATATTTCTATTACAGCGCCAGTCTCTGAATGAGAAAGCCTGTAGATGCCAAATGATTACATAACTAAAAAAAACTGCTGTATCCAGTACACTTTGTATATCAAACACAGCTACCCTGGGACACCAACACAATTGCTTTGATAAAACTCAGAATATTTTTGACATGTTTTGCAACAAATTAGCATGTTCCGAATTGTATCCGGCTTTAAGTATTGCCTCCAATTAAATATGCACTTAATTTAGGGGTTAGTTTTCTCTTAGTACCCCTGTAAGCCCCACAAATATCTGTTGACTGTGAAGTGAAGTCCTCCCAATGAAGCTGATGTTGCAATGATGCCGCACAGCTCCTATTCAGAGCAGAGTACCACTCCTGTAGACTATTTGCACTACAGTGGAAGGAGATGTTACGGTGGGTGATGTTATCAGTGTTGTCATTGCTCATTCAAAAGCCTGTGGCTGGCTAATTAGCACCCGGTCACACATCAGAGTCTTGCCCATTGATTCCCAGATTGGCAGCACTGCCTCTGTGAGCTGCTGTGGCGGGCGGGGGCATGTGAAACACAAATTAAAGAATTTGGCTCAGAGTTGGTTCACACCTGATGCTTTCCAGTGTGTTGACTTGTCCTCCGGAAGATCTGCCTCCCTTCATATCCAGAGAATTTTTGCTATTCAGCACTGCGCTACTTTAGCAATTGAGCAGACATGCCGCCCTGTACCCACATTAAATTTGTATAATTTTTTCACACAAATAGAGCTTTCATTTGTTAGTATTTACTGGGGTTTTTTTTTTATTATGTAAACGAAAAAATAACAATTTTTAAAAAACACACGTTTGCTAGTTTCTATTATAAAATTTAGCAAATAATTATTTTCATAAATTTAGGCCAAAAAGTAGTCTGCTACATTTCTTTGGTAAAATTAACCCAAATCGTATATTTAGTCTGTGTGAAATGTTAGAACCTACAAATTATAGTATATATTTGAAAATTGATCAGTCCTGATGTGCTGACAGCCAATCTTATTTCTTAAAGCCTTAAAATGCCAGGGCAGCCCAAATGATCCCTTTTGGAAAGTAGACAGTCCAAGGTATTTATTAAGAGGTATGGCGAGTGCTTTGAAGATGTAATTTTTTGTTACTTTTTTTTTTGGAAAAGTAAGAAATTACATTTTTTTTTTTTACATACTGTCACCAGTGCACTACATCGTCATATGATAGGTGTGGCAGTGATCAGGGGTATTAAAGGAGAAGTTCACCTTTTGGACAAAATAAATGCAGTGTTGGGGGAGGGGGGGGGGTGACAACTTTAAAGAGGTGGAGATCTACCTGAACATAGAAGTCAAAGATCACCAGGCAGTGTTGCCTCCTGTTCTGAACCCCCTATAAGGCTGTTTTCACACCGATGTACTGCCATTTACCTGTACTGTGGGCACAGCGCATCTGCGACTTTCCTTGGTTAGCTGCACTTTGCCATAGACTATTATATCCTGCACGTGTGATGTGCTTTCAGAAAGTGCACCAAACCCACAGGATATAATAGAAGTCTATGGTTAAGTGCAGCAAACCGCAGGAAAGCTTCATGTACACTTCATCCGCTGTGTGGGTAAACCGCAGCACACAAGTGTGAAAGCAGTCCTATACTACTATGAGCAGTGTATTGCATCACACTGACCTGAAGATCTTTCCTGCTGCTGGCACCACTCTGGAGACTGCTAGCCGGGATAAGAGGTGGAGTGCAGTTGGTATCACTCCGCATGGGACAGGAGCCGGCACTACAGAGGAGTCATCGGCTTATGCGGCTCTTGCTCCTTACTACAGCTCCAATTTAAAAAAGTAGTCCCTCTGCATTGCACTTGGTTTGATGCTCTGGGATGGCGGGTCAGCCAGGCCAGACCATGATCTACCAATCACCAGCCTGCAATCTACAGAATGCTAATCCCCGACCTAGACAATGTAATATGAGAACAGCCGACACCATCCACTCAATCTGTACCCAGTCAGACAAGCTCTTGTGCAGATCAAAAGAAGATTGTACAATCAGATTGTATAGTGTATGGCCAGCTTTATATGGGGTTCCTGATCAGGTCCACCTGAAATACTGCCCCGTGTAAGGAGCGCTGCAGCCTTTTTACATATCTAAGTGCACACACTGCATGGACCACGACAATTTTTTTTCTAAAAAGGAAACCTTCATTCGGTTTGCAAATATTAAAGATTCTAACTACCAGCAAGAATGAGTTGGATTGTTTACATTTAAAGAGCACCTGTCATTTTAAATCCATCATGGCAACGCCTTTTAGCGGGCATCCACTCACCTGCTGCCGTCACATCCCTCACCTTGTAGTGTCACTGCCACATCACCATCCGTCCCATTAAAGTGAATGAAACTGAGTCAACAGCGGGTGAGAGGAGCCGCTGAGGGACAGATGACAGTTGCTCTTTAAAAACGATGATTTAAATTGACCCTTTCACTAGTGATTTCAATCAACTTGATTTAAATCAAATCCACCCTAATTTATTTAAAAAAAAATATATATTTTTTTATTTAGCAAAAAACATAAAATACCAAGTGGTGATCAAATACCACCAAAAGAAAGCACTAGTTGTGTGAAAAAAAGAAAAAGGTAGTTTGGGTATAGCATTGCATGGCTGTGCAATTGTCAAAGTGCGGCAGCTCTAAAAGCTAAACACCGGCCTGGGCAGGAAGGCGGTAAACTGCACGGTATTGAAGAGGCAAACACTGACACCTGTGACTGCACTGCAACCTTGAACACTGTGTGGGAAGCGCACGGATTGCGGGTTTCCCGGCACCATGTTCTAGTGTGAACATAGCCTTACTGTGAATGAGACCTATGAGCAGCCTCAGTCTCAGCTGCTGTTTTTGCAACACTGACATGAGCTGAACCAGATGTCACTAATAGTGGCCATACACAGAACGACTTCATATAAGATGATCCTATAATCAATTTCCTGTTCCAATCAGATCATTCAGTGCACCATACACCTACCGATCTTATCAAATGATCTACTTTCCGACTATCAGATTTTCTGTTCATGCCAATTAGAATCATTTCAATTAAATTGGTTAATTTTGCTTGAAATCAATGACCCCTCCCCTGGAATCCATAGAGATTGGCACAGACAGATTTCACTACAGTGCCTCTAAGGGCTAGTTCACACTAGGTGCAGTCCAGTGCATTTTTTCTGCATCACAAAAGCATGCACAGTGTTTTCCATGTATTCCAATGGCTGTAGTTCACACCAGTGCAGTCAGTTTCTGGTGCAGAAAAAAAAGTGCAACATGCTGAATTGTTTCTGCACAGAACTGTACTGGAACATAGCAAACTGCATCAAAACTGCACTGGAATGGAGTGTGGTGTGAAGTGTAAGCGAAAACCTATCCAGAGTGCGTTTTTGTAGCATTAACTGGTGCAGTGTGCAGCAAATTCAAGTAGTGGTCAGGAAGTGACACCAGCAGCAGCACTTCTAGAACGCACGCGACACCCTTCCACACAATCTGTCCGCCAAAGGAGTTGGTCTCAGGCTAGGGTCACACTTGTAGGGGTAGCTGTGGGACAGCATGTAAATCGCACCTCTTCCCACACCGGCAGCCAAGCCTCACAGCAACTTTGCAGAAACACATGGCTGCCAATTATTTTCACTAGCACCCCCCCCCCCCATGCATCCTGACAACGCAGAACGCTTCATTTACGGGAAATCCCATAGTGCAAAAGCGTTAAGTGATTTCCCTCTGACTTTGTTTTAAAGGTGCAGGAACTTTTTTTCTTGCATGAAACACAGGCACAGAAGCGCATTCAAATGAACGGGCTGCCACCCCTGCGCAAACACAGCTCGCTGAGTGACCCTCGCCTCAATTATCTCCACTTTTGGAAGATACACTTTATTGGTATGTAATGCGGAATTTGGCGCAGGCGTCGCTCCACTATGTCAGGGGTCACATTTTAGAATTTGGCGCAGGCGTTGCTCCACTACGTAAGGGGTCACGTTTTAGAATTTGGCGCAGGCGTTGCTCCACTATGTAAGGGGTCACGTTTTAGAATTTGGCGCAGGCGTTGCTCCACTATGTAAGGGGTCACGTTTTAGAATTTGGCGCAGGCGTCGCTCCACTATGTAAGGGGTCACGTTTTAGAATTTGGCGCAGGCGTCGCTCCACTACGTAAGGGGTCACGTTTTAAAATTTGGCGCAGGCGTCGCTCCACTACGTAAGGGGTCACGTTTTAGAATTTGGCGCAGGCGTTGCTCCACTACGTAAGGGGTCACGTTTTAGAATTTGGCGCAGGCGTCGCTCCACTACGTAAGGGGTCACGTTTTAAAATTTGGCGCAGGCGGTGCTCCACTATGTAAGGGGTCACGTTTTAGAATTTGGCGCAGGCGTCGCTCCACTACGTAAGGGGTCACGTTTTAGAATTTGGCACAGGCGTCGCTCCACTACGTAAGGGGTCACGTTTTAGAATTTGGCGCAGGCGTCGCTCCACTATGTAAGGGGTCACATTTTAGAATTTGGCGCAGGCGTCGCTCCACTATGTAAGGGGTCACATTTTAGAACCACCTGCATTTGGCGTACACGTCGCTGTCAGAATTAGAAATGTCGCAGATGTGTCACAAATTTTGGTGCGACAAGTTAACGAGGGATTACTACCAGAAGTGGTGGCGTGGTTTTATTGAACTCACCCCGGGGTGCCTTGGGGATATTGCCTAGATTTTAGTCAATTCTGTTTAGAACAGTTCAGACCAATATGTGTATGATCATCAGAAGGGGGGGGGGCATACACTGTGCAATCTGATTGTACGATCCTCTGTAGAGGTACCATCAGCTATATACTACAGGGATCTGTCTGGATGCTGATTGGATGCACTGTCTATAGTCACCTGTCATGTGACCCCCACCACCACACGTGTCGGGCACTCAGCGCTCACATACGGGTTACCTATCCAGAGTGCGTTACATACGGGTTACCCACCAGATCCCATATAGCACAGAGGAGAGGGGTTCGGGGCTCCCCGGGGGGTGAACACATGAGGTTTCGGTCTCACCATTGACGTCCCCGGTATCAGCCACCACCACCGTGCATTTCTTCAGCTGCTCCAGCACGGAGTCCTCCATCTTCTGCTTCTTCACTGTGCAGTTGGACATAACAAGGGTCTGAATGGGGCCAGCGGGTCCTATATATGCCTGCGGGTGGCCGAGGGGCGCGTATCTGTCCGCCCAATGGTAGTGAAGGGATGGGGGTGGCGAGCGCGCGACACACCACGCGAGTAGGGCAGAACGAGTGCGAGCAGCGGCGTCACTACCAACCAATCCTGGACAAGTACAGGGGAGCGCATGTTCCGACACCGCCCACTCACCTGTGGGGCGGGCTCGTTGTGAAAGACGGAAATGAGGGACGAGCGCAGGGACCAATGGAAAGAAAGTGGCTGATAACACGGGCCAATGAGAAGAAAGTGGCTGATAACTCAGCATGCAATGTCAGAAATGTGATTGTGAAGTGTAGGGCAGGACAAGCAAGGACCAAGTCCTAGGAGTACAAGTCATAGGGTCACATGTGAATGAGTGTAAAACTGGAAATCGGGCATACCAATGGAGAGCACTTCAGTTTCCTTGTCATGTACTAGGCTAGGTTTTTAAAGCACAGCTCCATCTTTCCCTCAGTTGTCACCAATTCCTCCACACCCCATAAGCCAGTATTCACAAGTACTGGGCTGTGTCCCACTGATGGGTTGTGGCCTGCCTTCTTCCAGCTACAGACCCCCTAACTTCTCATAGTGGACCCTCCACCTTGCATCGTGGCCTGCAGGTCCCTAACTGTCCTGGACCCTGTGAGAACACTCGTTCCACAGTGTCCCCAACCTCTTACAGTGCCACCTAGCTTGCTGTAGAGCCTCCAGCCCCAAATAGTGCCCATCAACTTCCAACAGTGACCCCCAACAAAGTCCTAAAGGCTTCCACAGTGCCGCTGCAAAGCCCCCTGCCTCCTGAACAGACAGCATCTCCTGCGGGTGCCCCCAACTTCCTCCAGAAACCTCATCCTCTAATGGGCCACCAAGTCTGCTGCAGAGTCCCCTAACTCCTACTCCTTACTCTTGTAAAGCTTTCCAGCATCCTTGAGCACCCCGAGGATGGATAGTGCCATGGCCTCTGGGTATGAGGTGGCATAGTCCACTGCTGTTAAGATGTATTCTTGCCCTGCCAGGGCAAAGTGACAACATTTCTTAAAAGCCTTTCCCCATGACCCATTTATACCCACTTTTACTGGGCTCCCTTGCCTCCGGGTTCCTTTGTTGGAGAAAAGAGAAAACTTGTGTAGGCTTCATATGAGATGGCATAAGAACTTCAGTCCCCGCATGGGACCTTCAACCTCCAACAGTTTTCCCCAGCCATTGCAGGGCCCTACAGTCTCTTACAGTGCCTCTGCTAAGTCCCCAGCCTCCTGGAGAGACCATATTCCTAGATTGTAAGCTCGAAAGAGCAGGGCCCTCGATCCCCTCATGTTTTGCATTGTATTGGTATTGTTCTGTCACATGTTCTGTCCCCCTTTGTAATGTACAGCGCTGAGCGAACTATTGGCGCTTTATAAATACTGTATAATAATAATAATGATAATATTCCCCACAGTTGCCTCCAGCTCCCTCCTAGAGACCCCATCCCCCTATTGGGCCACTAAGAAGTACCTCCACAGTGACACCTGACTATAATCAGAACCTTCCAGCATTTCAATACATTGTATTCCAATTTCTTTACTACTGGGGCAGAGGAGGTTTTGGAAGAATTTACTGAGCCCTGGTCACAATAAGGTTGAGCACCTCTGTTCTAAGGTACTTTACAGTAACCCTGCCCCTGATTCCCAGATGTTTTCTACCTCCATGACATTGCAGCAACCTAAGGTGTTTACAGTCTGTCCCTATGCCCTGGTTCACACCAGTGTGACTTGTCATGAGAATTGACAGATCAAAGTCACATGATGAGTCGCACCCTGTTTGCAGCTATGGAACTGTTCAAATTGGTGCAACTGAATTGCATCAACCTTGAAAAAGGTTCCTGCACTATTTTTTGTGATTTCATGCATGACTTGCATTGACCTCTGTGCATGAAGTCACACAGATGTCGGCAAGCCACAGATGATCAGCAGCTTTGAAATCATGCTAAAGTAGAGCAATTTCAAAGCCTCATTTGTTGTTAACCAGGGCTAAATGTTCTCGTCAGCATTGACCACACCAGCTTAGGCTTGATGGCCCTATACCCATGTCAGATGGGTTTTCTGTTCCTATAAATGTCTATGGGAATGCAAAACCTCTTGAAGCACATCTGTAGGAGTCCAACTGCAGGTCAGATGCATCTGTCAATGAGTTCTAAATAATCTTGGAAGCATCTCAAATAGATGTCACTAGTGGCGTCGCTATGAGGGTGCGGGGGGAAGGAGGGGGAGGGGCCACCAGGGTTGCCAACCGTCCATAAAAAAAAAAAAAACTCGGGATGACTTTTAAACTCCGCATGTGCAGTTATAAACCCGAGTGGGCTCGGACGTGCTCGGCTATTGTGGAGCTCATATTCCACAGGCAGCTTGACTACCTTTTCTGCCTACATCCAGCATCCCCCTGTCGGCTTCTTGCCACACTTCTGACGTCACTTCCAGTCCGACTAGCATCCCTCAGGGCTGCTGGGTGACTCCATTCACCTGATACCAGCAGTCACTGGTGTGTGTCTTCCATTTGCACCACACTAGAGCCCCAGGGAACACAGCTGTCTGGTCTTGGGATGGGGAAAATGAGCCATTCTTCATCGCAGGCTCTGCAGAAGTCCATGTAAGGTGTTTCCCTTGCACAAGAATGTTGCATTCATGATTTTAATCTGTAGACAATAAGGCCCTGATTTACTAAGAATCGAGTCTACCAGCAGACGCTGAACATTCAGACTCAATTCAATCACTTAAGACCTGTCAGTCTTCAGAAAAAAGTCTAGCAAGCTGATTGGAAAAGAGTCTACTTTCTAGGCACAATCCCCTTAGTAAATACACAGTCCAGTTAGACATATTTCTAGGAGCAATGCTGGATATAGTCGCTAGGTGGCGCACAAGCACGGGCTTTGTCCCGTTAGTGGTTTTATGTGCTAATATAATGATATATCTTCATTCTCTATAACCACTTGCCCTCCTGAGGATTTACCCCCCTTCCTGACCAGGCCTTTTTTTGCTGTTTGGCGCTGCACTACTTCAACTGTTAATTGCGCGGTCATGCAATGCCGTACCCAAACAAAATTTACTTTCTTTTTTTTCACACAAATAGAGCTTTCTTTTGGTGGTATTTAATCACCTGTGCGCTTTTTATTTTTTGCACTATAAACAAAAAAAGACTGAAAATTTAGAAAAAAAAACAATATTTTCTGCTTTCGGCTATAAAAATTATATCATAAACTCAAAGTTAGTCATAAATTTAAGCCAAAATGTATTCTGCTCCATGTTTTTGGTAGAAAAAAATCCCAATAAGTGTATATTGATGGCTTTGTGTGAAAGTTATAATGTCTACAAACTATGGTATAGATACTGTAATGTATGCCATTTTTTGCTATACAGCACTGCACTAGTTTAAGTGACAATTGCGCGGTCATGCAATGCTGTACATAAATGAAATTTATGTCCATTTTTTCACACAAATAGAACTTTCTTTTGGTGGTATTTGATCACCTGTGCGCTTTTTATTTTTTGCACTATAAACAAAAAAAAAAAACAAGAACATTTTGAAAAAACAGTATTTTTTACTTTTGGCTATAAAAAATATATAGTAAACTCAAAGTTAGTCATAAATTTAAGCCAAAATTTATTCTGCTACATGTTTTTGGTAAAAAAAATCTCAATAAGTGTATATTGATTGCTTTAGGTGAAAGTTATAGTGTCTACAAACTATGGTATAGATACTGTAATTTATGCCATTTTTTTGCTATACAGCGCTGCACTAGTTTAACTGACAATTGCACGGTCATGCAAAGCTGCACCCAAACAAAATGTATGTCCTTTCTTTCACACAAATAGAGCTTTCTTTTGGTGGTATTTGATCACCTGTGCGCTTTTTATTTTTTGCGCTATAAACAAAAAAAAACCCAACATTTTGAAAAAAAACATTATTTTCTCATTTCTGTCATAAAAAATATCCAAAAAACTCAAATTTCGTCATAAATTTAGGCAAAAATGTATTCTGCTGCATGTTTTTGGTAAAAAAAAATCCCAATAAGTGTATATTGATTGCTTTGTGTGAAAGTTATAGTGTCTACAAACTGTATACTGGTATAGTGTCTACAAACTATATACTGGTATAGATATTGTAATTTATACCATTTTCTGCTATACAGCGCTGCACTAGTTTAACTAACAATTGCGCGGTCATGCAATGCTGTACATAAATTAAATTTATGTCCTTTTTTTCACACAGAGCTTTCTTTTGGTGGTGTTTGATCAGCTGTGCGCTTTTTATTTTTTGTGCCATAAACAAAAAAAACAATATTTTCTCATTTCTGTCATAAAAATATCCAAAAAACTAAACTTTCATCATAAATTTAAGCCAAAATGTATTGTGCTACATGTTTTTGGTAAAAAAAAAACCCAATAAGTGTATACTAATTGCTTTGTGTGAGTTATAGCATCTACAAACTATGGTATAGATAATTTGAAATTTACATAGCTTTAACTTTCTGACTGCCTATCACATTTCTTGAGGTGCTAAAATACCAGGATAGTACAAACACCCCCAAATGACCCTTTTTTGGAAAGTAGACACCCTAAGCTATCTGCTGAGAGGCATATTGAGTCCATGGAAGATTTATTTTTTTCCACAACTTTTTGGAATATTTTTACACAAAGTTGTCACTTAAATGATATATTGCTCACAAAAGCCATGGGTATATGTGGAATTACACCCCAAAATACATTCTGCTACTTCTACTGAGTATGGGGATACCACATGTGTGAGACTTTTTGGGAGCCTAGCCACATACAGGAGCCTGAAATCCAATGACCACTTTGAAAGCCTGAAGGTGCATAACTTCTTTATTTCACTTCCTCACTACCTATCACTGTTTCAGAGACCCTGAAATGCCAGGATAGCACCAAACCCCCCAAATGACCCCTTTTTGGAAAGTAGACACCCCAAGGAATTTAAAAAGAGGTATGGTAAGTATTTTTCAGATCTTATTGTTTCTCACGAGGTTTTGAAATATAAAAAAAAGAAAAGAAAAAAAATGTTTTTTTTTTCGTTCTTCATTTTCCCAAAACTTGTGGCAACAAACGATATCTGAAAAATACTCACCATGCTTCTTATCAAATTCCTTGGGGTGTCTACTTTCCAAAAATGGGTCATTTGGGGGGGGGGGGGGGGTTTGGTGCTATTCTGGCACTCCAGGGCTTCTGAAACTGTGATAGGTAGTCAGGAAATGTAATGAGGAAATAAAGCCCTTTAAAAGCCCGAAGGTGCTTATTGGATTTTGGGGTCCTGTGCTTGGCTAGACTGCCAAAATGTCTCTCACATGTGGTACCCCCATACTCGGGAGAAGTAGCAGAATGTATTTTGGGGAGTAATTCCACATATACCTATGGCATGTGTGAGCAATAAATTATTTAAATGACAATTTTGTGTAAAAACCTTTTTTTTTAGTCATTTTCCAAAAACTTGTGGTAAAAAAATAAATTTTATTGATTCAACATGCCTCTCAGCAAATAGTTTGGGGTGTCTACTTTCCAAAAAGGGGTAATTTTGGGGGGTGGGGGGCATTTTATGCCCAGCATTAGAAGATTATGCCACACATCACTCACTCTTCTAACCACCTGAAGACCAAGCCTTTTCTGACACTTTGTTCACATTAAAAAAATCTGTATTTTTGCTAGGAAATTAATTTGAACCCCCAAACATATTTTTTTTTTAGAGCAGACACCGTAGTGAATAAAATGGTGGGTGCTGCAATTTTTTATCTCACATAGTACTCACACAGCGATTTTTCAAACACAATTTGTTTGAAAAATATACACTTTTTTTTAAATTTTAATGCACAAAAACACAATATATATATTGGCCAATTATTTGGTAAGATTTAAAAGATGATGCTATGCTGAGTAAATAGATACCAAACAAGACATGCTTTAAAATTGCGCATGAAATGTGCCAACAAATATAAAATATATATGCCGAAGAATAGGGGCCATCCACCCACTGGCCACCCCAGGCCCCCATGCTTCGGCATATATGCTCTTTTTTTAAACTGCGGATGAAAAATCTCATCCGACAGTGCTGCCCACACTGATTTATGTATATTCTGAGAGCAAGTTCCTGTTGCTGTCAGAATAAACAGGTCAGTGCTGCAGCTGAAAGCATTCCTGCAAACAGCAATGGTTAACAATAAAACAGTAAAAGTAGAACAATAACAAAAATGACAACAACAAAAAAAACTATTTTTGGTTTTTAAAATTTAAATTTTTTTGGGGATTTGTACTTTTTATTTATTTTTTTAACCTTTTTTTTCCAAACTTTAACATTTTAAAAACAGATTGTAGGGTCTCTCCAAATGCGATAGCCAGTTTCCTGACTACCTAACATCTTTCGAGACCCTGTGTAAATGTACCCTGAACTGTGCCATGCTGTACCCTATACTAATACTCCACTAGTGTATGGTAGCGACGGAAGCAGTCCTTGACGCAGAGGCCAGGTTGGTCAGGACAGGAGGGACAACAAAAGCGGCTGTCACACCTAATTCCATGTCTGCTACAGACACATCTTTTTTGGGGGTTCCTATGGGTTGGGGTACCAGGAATGACATCAGGAAAATGCCTCTCATGCAGCCAGCTAACTGTATCTGGGTTGGGTTTTGGTGCATAGCACCTTCTGGATACAAAAGGGCCCTGATGATCTCTACCTGGAATTTTAGGAAGGATCCACTATGTCCAGTTGCTTTGTAAAGAACAAAAGCGTTATATAAAGCCAATTGAAATAAATAAACAGGCACTTTTTTGTACCAGCGTCTGGCTTTTCGGGAAACTAAGTATGGCTTCATCATCTGGTCGTTGAAGTCAACCCCTCCCATGTTAAGGTTATAATCATGGACACAGAGGGGCTTCTCAACAATACCAGCTGCCATGGTAATTTGGATGGTCGTATCTGCGTGAATGGAAGACAGGAAGAAAACATCCCGTTTGTCCTTCCACTTCACTGCGAGCAATTCTTCGTTTCTCAAGCAGGCTTTTTCCACCTTTCTAAGATGGGTATTTACAAGCCATTGGGGGATGTCCCAGCGATTAGGTCGCACAGTGCCACATGCGCCAGTTCCAAGATTGTACAAATGTCTAAATAGTGGCACGCTTGAATAAAAATTGTCCACGTATAAGTGGTACCCCATATGGAAAAAGGATGACGCCAAGTCTCAAACTATCTTGCAACTGCTCCCCATGTAGTGTGGGCGTCCAGGGGGCTCCACATGACTATCTTTTCCCTCGTAAATCTGAAACTCTATAGCCTGTTGCCCTCTCACGGGTCTTATACACCTTGACCCCATATCTGGCACGCTTGCTGGGGATAAACTGTTTGAATGCAAGGTGGACAGAAAAATTAATGAGGGACTCATCGATGCAGATGTTTTGCTGGGGAGTATACACATCTGCAAATGTTTGGTTAAAGTGAAAAAATTGGCATGCAGAAATGCATCCGGAAGGGATTTGGAGTGCGTTTTTGAGGTGTGAACTGGCCCTTAGTGTGCTGAGCGACCAATCTTGTGTGTACACTCCCAGCCGGTTCTGTCATTCTGTGCGTTGATGCACAGAACTTTGTGGCAAGCCACACCCTCAGCTTCTGTGCGGGACATCAGCTGCTCCTTCAATTACCTTTGCTTGTTGGAAAGAAATGATGCGCTAAGAAAACGGACAAGTGGTGGTGCATGGAGAAAATAGTGAGTTATTCTGCCCTTACATGCATTGAATTGTCAGCCGGGGCAGAGTTACTTAGGTCATAGGCTTTAATCGTTATCATTAGTGAGGGATACCCTGGCTGTCACCAGAACTAGTGTTCCCATTGGCAGATTTCCGCTCAGTTCCTGTTTTGGTGACAATCCAACATTTGGGATTTTCTTTCACTTTCTGTAAGAACAGTAATAAGGACAAATCTCCCTAACGAGGCACAGACAGCACTAGAACCTGATAGGTGCTCCACATATTTTCCCCTCCATCCAAAACTAAAAATGCTGTGTCTTTAGTTATTCTTTTGTTATGTAAAGCGTAAAGTCCACCCATTCATTCCTATAGACTTCTGAGTATGAGCTCATATTTCACAACTCATAGGATTAAATGGCTGACAGTGTCTGGCTGAGAAAACATTCAGTTAGTGGCCTATTGCTGGATCAGGAATGGGTAAGTATAGAGCTCACCACACACGTTACAATGTGACCATACAATCTCTGTTAGATCTACCCAAGACAATGTAGTGCAAGGAGCTGTCTGATTGAATACAAATTGATGGGTTGGACTGGGTAGGTGCTCCTATTACATAGCTTTGGTCAAATCTAAAGTGGATTGTATGGTCAGATTGTAAGACTAGGTGGGGCATAGAGGCATGGGATCTATCAGAGAATGTGATTGCACCAAAGGTTACTATTCCTCAATTCCTCAAATCTATTCCTCAATAGCCACGAAGAATATAAATCCACTTTGCACCAAATGCCTTGGCAATCCCAACTATTATGTTGTAAAAATTACATCATCACTCTTCTGTACATAGCCTGAGCAGAGCTTTGGGAAATACCCAGCAGGGTCCACCCACTACAGGCTGCTTAGAGGAAAATACAGGAGGAGGCGGAGACAAGACCAGCCACCCTGCACAAGGAGAGGGAGCAGCAGTGAGCGGTCTTAATTACAGGAAGCTCCTACACAGAAGTAAAGTCTCACACTGCATTGCTGCACAGATCTGGAAGAAATACAAAAAGCACAAGATCCAAGTAACAACACACATGCCTCTTGGAATTGGACAATATTGGCTTATCCCAGAGTTCAGTTTTAAAGACATTAGCACAATGTATACATAAAGGAAATTGCACAGAATATACAAATGGATGTTAAAATAAATTTGTATTTTGTTTGTATATTTCTTGCGATTTATTTTTGTTGTATTTGATGAAATGCTGGAAGTCACCTTATAGTTTATTAGAATGTTTTGTGTCTGTGCAAGCATTTCTAATAAAGTGTTTTGAAACAAATATGTTTGTTTGTTTTCTTGGCTTTTCAAGGAAGTTGTTTTAGGCCTCGTTCACACCATATGTGCAGAAACGCTGATGGAAACTGACGCACAGAATTCACTTGCAGAGACATCAGTTTACATCCGTTTTCATGTGTGCTGCAATGAGTTTGATATGCGTTGCAAATTCCTGCACAGAAAAAACCCGCACGCGATACCATATTCACATACAGAGCAATTGATTTTGTTGTACCCTTGCAGAACGCGTGCAGAAAAACTGACGTTTCTACACCATGGTGTGAAGTTCTTAATTTGACAATCCTACAACCCTCCAGGAACCCCCTCAGGGGAGCTCTTAGGAGTCGAAGGGAGCACTGTGCTCAGGTGTGAGTGGTGACAGAAGAGCCTCCCCTGTCATTGCCAGTTTTTATTACTCAATTTATGCAAGTGTCAGTTTTTGTGTCTGCATAACATTGATACATTTCTGGATAATTTATGAAAAACAGCGTCACGTTAATAGAGTGCTCTGGGACCTGAGGCTCTAGAGACTGTTTCCAATATGAGTTTTTGTTCATTTTTTTAAAAACAAATTTGAGAACAGATTCACTTAAATGGCCCACAGATGGTGCAAGTAAGGTGGTAGGTGATCCTGCAAATGATATAAGGAGTAATTGTCACTGCTTCAGGCCAATCTTACCTTGCCTGAAAAAAAGATTCTCTGAGTGCACATCCAGCTCTTCACTGAGATATATGGATCAGTGGTACTTAACCACTGGGCTATGGCAGACTCCCAGACCTTCCTTAAACATCTAAAGTGCCTCCCAGCTCCCATAGTGCCATCCAACCTCCCATAGGGTCCTGCTGTGCCTCTCAAACTCTCATGAGGCCCCCCCAGGCCACTTAAAAGGCCTCAATTTCCATAGTGCCTGCCAACCTTCCACAATGCCCCCTTCAGAGTACTCTAGAATGCTGAAGAGTCTCAAGCCCCCCATAGTGCCCCCAACAGTGTCCCACAGTGTCCTCCAGTCTCCCACATTGTCCCTGCAAAGCCCCCAGCCTCCTGGTGAGATCCAAAACCTTCAGATACTCCATCCCCCTCAATTGCCTCCAAGACTGCTACAGTGTCTTTTATGCACCTTCAGAACCCCCATCCCACCACAGTGACACCAAGCCCCATCCAGAGCCTTCCAGAAGCGCAATACAAGTTTTGTAAGGTACACTGTGGATATCTGTCTAAAGCATAAGATAAGCCCAGGTACATTGATTCTGAGGTCCCTTTATTTAACAATGAAAAGAGAACAAATAGGAGTAATGGGGACCCACAGAATAAATATTATGTAAGAATAAAGAAGAATGGATAAAGAGCAACACAAAGAATGACCAAGGAGAAGAGCATGAAGGGAAAAAAATGCAGTGAGAACACTAGGCCATGGAGCAAGGGGAGTTACAAAGAGGGAACCTGGGAGAAAGAAGGAACAAAGAGTAGAGGAGAAATGGTAGAAATGTGAAGAGTACAGTAGGCCTTAGAGTGGTAGAAATAGCGGAGAGGAAGCCAAGGAGAGAGAAGGAACAAGGAGTAAAGGAGAAAGGACAGAAGTACAAAGAGCACAGTAGGCCATAGAGTGGTGGCTGTAGTGGAGAGGAAGCCAAGGAGTAAGAAGGAACGAGTAGAGGGGGAAGAAAAGACATTCAAAAAACAAAGCAAGCCATGGTGTGGTGGAGAGGGAGCCCATCTGGAAGAACATACAAGGAATTTGAGAGGAAGGGAAGACATACGGAGAGCATAGTAGGCTGTGGAGTGGTGGGATAACCAAAAACAGAGCCGAGGAGACAGAAGGAACAAAGAGTATAGTAGGAATGAAAAAGAGGCAGACAGCACAGTAGGTCAGAGTTGTGAGAGCAGCAGATGTCAGATCATCGAACTCTGGTAGATTTTCATAGTAATGCAAAACCTGTGGTAGAGAAAAAAAGATCTTTTAAGATTACATAGTCGATAAATTGGAATTTATTTTTTTATTCATGATGTGGATAAACAGGGAGAAAGAAGGAACAAGGAGAAGTGGAGGCAGGAATGACATGTGAAGAGCACAGTAAGTCAAGGAGTGGTGGGATTAGTGGACAGGGAGCTGAGGAGAATGAAGAAACAAGGAATAGAGGATGAAGGAAAGACATGCAGAGAGCATTGTAACCCAAAGAGAGGTGGGAAGAGTGTAGAGGGAGCAAGAAGTAAGGGGAAGAGGAGGAGGGAAAGACACGCAGAGAGCACAGCAGGCCATAGAATGGCGGGGGTGGTGGAGACGGAGCCAAGGAGAAAAAAGGAACAGCAGAAAGAAAATACATGCCTAAAATACAGTAGGCCAAAGTTTACCTTGAGGATGCTGGAGAGCCCCTCCATTTTAGAAGGGACAAGCATTACCCAGGCCTTGGCAGCCCTAAGAAGATGTCTCTTTCCTTCCTACTATTCTCTTTGTTCCTTCTGTCTCCTTGGCTCTCTTTTTGCTTATCCCACCACTCCACAGCCTACTATGCTCTCTGCATGTCTTCCCCTCCTCTCTTACTCCTTGTTCGTTCTTCCAGATGGGCTCCCTCTCCACCACACCATGGCCTGCTTTGCTTTTTGAGTGTATCTTGAGGATGGGGGAGAGCCCTTCCATTTTAAGAGAAGGGACAAGCATTACCTAGGCCTTGGCAGCCCTAAGAAGATGTCAGATGATCTACCTCTGGTAGGTTTTCATAGGAATGCAAAACCTGTGGTGGAGAAAAAAAGATCTTTCAGGATTACATAGGCCATAGACAGGGATTTATTTTTTGTATTCATAATGTGGATAGACAGGGAGAAAAAGGGTACAAGGAGTGGGGATACAGGGGGAAAGAAGGAACAAGGAAAAGAGAAGGAAGGAAAGACGTGAAAAGCACAGTAGGCCATAGAATGGTAGGAATAGAAGAAAGGCAGCCAAGGACAAAGACAATGAAAGGCATAGTGGAGGAAGGAAAGCCATGCAGAGAGCATTGTAAGCCAAAGAGTGGTGGGAGTAGTGGAGAGGGAGCTGAGGAGAAAGAAGAAACAAAGAATAGAAGAGGAAGAAAAGAGATGCAGAGAGCATTGTAAGCCAAAGAAAGGTGGGAATAGTGTAGAGAGGGAGCAAGAAGAAACAAGAAACAAGAAGAGGGGTAAGGAAGACACTCAGAGAGCACAGTAGGTTAAAGAGTGGTGGGAGTACTGGAGAGGGAGCCAAGGAGAAAGAAGAAACAAGGAGAAGATCAGGAAGGAAAGACACACAGAAAGCACAGCAGGCCATATAATGGTGGAGGTGGTGGAGAGGGAGCCAAAGAAAGAAGGAACAAGCAGTAGAGGGAAGGAGGAAAAACATGCGAAAAGCACAATAGACTATAGAGTTGTGGGAGTAGTGTACATGCAGTGTACCCACACATCGGTGAGGAGGGAGGACTGCTGAGATATGTGAGTTTTGTTACTTTGCACTTTGAAAATAAAGGAGTCTTTAATGCTACACTTAGAGGGTGTTTTCTTCTTTGGCTCACTGGATTGGTGAGCCATTGTTCTTCAGAGGCACCTTGGCAGAATAAGAGAAATAGGAGGCCCACCAGGAAACACAAAGAAGGAAGGAAAAGTTGTTGGCCCTTTTTGATTCTAGGATCCAGGTTGATCCTACAAGCCTGTTGGCCCTTAGGGGTCGCAGGGAGGAGGTGAGGAGGAAATTTAGCCACTGTTTGGAGAAGATTTTGGCACAAATCACTTATTGAGCATCACCGTATATTGCATGAATTGATTTATCACTTGAAGAACATTATATATATTGATTTGTAGAAGGAACGGACATTTATTTATTCTTTTGCACTATTTTTTGGCACTTTTACACTTTTTAACAAGTTGGTACTACTTTTTTTTTTTTTTTTTTGGTCACTTATATGTCAATTATAAGCATGTGATTTATTTAAGCCACTTGTTTTATTTAAGAGTGTGATCATTTGAGTCATTTATTGATGCACTTATTTATTGAATATTTATTTGAGACACTTTAATCTTTTAGAGTGTGATCACTTGAGGTATTATTGTAATTATTTTTATTGATTATTTATTTTAGCAGTCATTATTTTTGTATTTTGTATATGAATTGATCACTTATTTATATATATTTATTTATTTTGAGCGCCACACTATATATTTATTTATGTTTGCACACTACACTAGGTATTAGTAGGAGAGTGTTGGCAGCTGTATTAGTCGTTCACCATTTTTAGCGCAAGAGGATTCTCTAGACTACCATTGAGGGCCTGCCCCCCTGTCCGCTCCTGATCCCAACTCCCCCTCTGTCTTTTCTCACATTCCGTGCTTGTTCTTTCCTTTGTCTTTTCTCCTTGCTACATTTTCTACAGTGAGCTTCCCAGAGACGAATACTAATAGTTTTTGTGTCTTATTTTAGGGTGCGTCCCTGGGTCATAGGTCTCTGTCATATTTATGTTGTTTACTGATGTACTTCTAATTCTATTGTCGAGATGTATAGATTGTTTTATCTCCTTGGATTTTCTTCATGCTTAAGACCAGTGCTCTGGTCCCATTTGTCTGTACCCATTGTTCTCTCTTCTTTTATATGTTTTGTTATAAAACATAATAAAGACAAATTTGCCTTTAAAATTTGTGGAAAAAAATAAAATCTTCCATGGATTCAATATGCCTTTCAGCAAATTCCTTGGGGTGTCTACTTTCCAAAAAGGAGTAATTTGAGGGAGTTTTATACTGCCTTGGCATTTTAGCACCTCAAAAAGTCAGTCAGAAAGTAAAAACTCTGTAAATTCCAATATACTGTAAAAACCATAGTTTGTAGATGATATAACTTTCACATAAACCAATATACACATATTGGGATTTTGTTTTTACCAAAGACATGCAGCAGAATGCATTTTGACCTAAATTTATGACTAACTTTTATTTTATTTGACATTTTTTTATAACCAAAAGTAGAAAATATAATTTTTTTTCAAAATGTTTGGTCTTTTTTCATTTATATCACAAAAAATACAAAAACCCAGTGATGATCAAATACCACCTTTGTGGGTTTCAACGAGTAATGATATTATGGGAATGAAAGAAATGCTGGCATTTGCCAATGACACTTATGACAAACATAAGTTATTGTGGTCAGTCTGGTTCCATTTCTCCTCTTCCTCGACCCTTCGGGAATTGTGTGCTCCTACTGTGCCTCCCTAGACCTCGTTTATTTGGACTAGTGGACTCGCAGTCCTCTGCCTAAGCACCAGCTTCCTTGCTTTAGACATGATATGTTATGGTCCCCTCCTGGGGTTTTTCCAGGGAGCACACCATTGAGGGCCTGCCCCCCCGTCCGCTCCTGATCCCAACTCCCCCTCTGTCTTTTCTCACATTCCGTGCTTGTTCTTTTCTTTGTCTTTTCTCCTTGCTACATTTTCTACAGTGAGCTTCCCAGAGACGAATACTAATAGTTTTTGTGTCTTATTTTAGGGTGCGTCCCTGGGTCATAGGTCTCTGTCATATTTATGTTGTTTACTGATGTACTTCTAATTCTATTGTCGAGATGTATAGATTGTTTTATCTCCTTGGATTGTCTTCATGCTTAAGACCAGTGCTCTGGTCCCATTTGTCTGTACCCATTGTTCTCTCTTCTTTTATATGTTTTGTTATAAAACATAATAAAGACAAATTTGCCTTTAAAATTTGTGGAAAAAAATAAAATCTTCCATGGATTCAATATGCCTTTCAGCAAATTCCTTGGGGTGTCTACTTTCCAAAAAGGAGTAATTTGAGGGAGTTTTATACTGCCTTGGCATTTTAGCACCTCAAAAAGGCAGTCAGAAAGTAAAAACTCTGTAAATTCCAATATACTGTAAAAACCATAGTTTGTAGATGATATAACTTTCACATAAACCAATATACACATATTGGGATTTTGTTTTTACCAAAGACATGCAGCAGAATGCATTTTGGCCTAAATTTATGACTAACTTTTATTTTATTTGACATTTTTTTATAACCAAAAGTAGAAAATATAATTTTTTTCAAAATGTTTGGTCTTTTTTCATTTATATCACAAAAAATACAAAAACCCAGTGATGATCAAATACCACCTTTGTGGGTTTCAACGAGTAATGATATTATGGGAATGAAAGAAATGCTGGCATTTGCCAATGACACTTATGACAAACATAAGTTATTGTGGTCAGTCTGGTTCCATTTCTCCTCTTCCTCGACCCTTCGGGAATTGTGTGCTCCTACTGTGCCTCCCTAGACCTCGTTTATTTGGACTAGTGGACTCGCAGTCCTCTGCCTAAGCACCAGCTTCCTTGCTTTAGACATGATATGTTATGGTCCCCTCCTGGGGTTTTTCCAGGGAGCACACCATTGAGGGCCTGCCCCCCCGTCCGCTCCTGATCCCAACTCCCCCTCTGTCTTTTCTCACATTCCGTGCTTGTTCTTTTCTTTGTCTTTTCTCCTTGCTACATTTTCTACAGTGAGCTTCCCAGAGACGAATACTAATAGTTTTTGTGTCTTATTTTAGGGTGCGTCCCTGGGTCATAGGTCTCTGTCATATTTATGTTGTTTACTGATGTACTTCTAATTCTATTGTCGAGATGTATAGATTGTTTTATCTCCTTGGATTGTCTTCATGCTTAAGACCAGTGCTCTGGTCCCATTTGTCTGTACCCATTGTTCTCTCTTCTTTTATATGTTTTGTTATAAAACATAATAAAGACAAATTTGCCTTTAAAATTTGTGGAAAAAAATAAAATCTTCTATGGATTCAATATGCCTTTCAGCAAATTCCTTGGGGTGTCTACTTTCCAAAAAGGAGTAATTTGAGGGAGTTTTATACTGCCTTGGCATTTTAGCACCTCAAAAAGGCAGTCAGAAAGTAAAAACTCTGTAAATTCCAATATACTGTAAAAACCATAGTTTGTAGATGATATAACTTTCACATAAACCAATATACACATATTGGGATTTTGTTTTTACCAAAGACATGCAGCAGAATGCATTTTGGCCTAAATTTATGACTAACTTTTATTTTATTTGACATTTTTTTTATAACCAAAAGTAGAAAATATAATTTTTTTCAAAATGTTTGGTCTTTTTTCATTTATATCACAAAAAATACAAAAACCCAGTGATGATCAAATACCACCAAAAGAAAGCATTATTAGTCTGAAAAAGCACGTACATTTTGGGTACAGCAATGCATAACCATGCAATTACCAGTTGAAATGGTGCATTGCCAAATAGCAAAAAAATGGCCTGGTCATAAAGGGGCATAAATCTTCTGGAACTGATGTGGTTAAATTCACACTGCAAGTCCATGACATATATGCAAATGACCACAATAGAGACCAATTTTGTTTACACATCATGTGAATCAATGTGTTCTAAAATGCATCTGAATTTGCACATGTGTAAACCGAGGTGGTTGTAGAGAAGAGAGGACTGCAGAAAAACAGGTACAACCTATGTAGGAGGATTTGTGTGTCTGTGTATCACCTGGGGTCAGTCACTTCACTGGGTATATGTAAGGTTTACAACCACTTTAGGAGGAATGGATTTTTATTTTTTTACACTTTTTACAAGTTTTTTTGAAAATTTTAGGAAACCTAGAGTGTAAACTTACTCGTTTATGTGTGCTACATACGTCAAGTTTGTCTTTTTATTGTGCCTGACTTTGTATTATGTTATTTATGTAATGGGAGAACCAAATAAAGATCTATAAAAGTAGTAAAAAAAATAAAAACAGGATTTAAAAAAAAAAAATTTTAAACTGGAATTAGGCTTTAAGAATAAACACTTTTAACATAGAAAAAAAACTGCATAGCCTATAAGTGTAATGCTACCAGCAGGCCAGACTTCCGCACTCTGTCATTCAAGGAGCCGCCATTCTAGTGAAATCATGCATCACACTCTTACCACGGTGCACTGCCCTGCTCAGCATCCTATCCCTTCACAATATGACCCTGCATGGACAATATTAACTCTTCCTCACCCTTGTCTTTCACTTTCTACTGTTCAAAGAGAGGCCTCTGCCCACGCACTGCAGCTGAGGACCAAAAGAGATGACATTAATAAAAATGAAAGCCAGGGAACTGTCTATTCTCCAAGTAAAAAGGAGCAACCAAGATAATGTGGATAACACACAGGTAAAGTAATTTTTTGACAGAAGAGAGACTTTTAGAGGTGTATTTATTAAAAAAAAAAAAAAAAGACAGTGAAACTTTATGTACATTTGTTCTGTGTGAATGTTTTCTCCAAGCCCAATGTTATTCATCCCCTTAAAAATAGAGAGGCTCAGAAAAATACCACATTATGACCAGCAGATGGAGCCGATGATTATAGTAAACAAGTATGTATTCCTTATGCTCACCAGCTCCATCTAGGGGCCATAATGTGGTGGTTTCCTGACTTGCTCTATTCTGTATTCTGTATGTATTCTGTATAATATCATATTAGTCACACTTTCTCCCTCGAAAGTCCAAAGTCAAAGTAAAACCTTCCCAGCGTCTGTGAAATCCTCAAATCAGTACAAATTCATGCTCCTAATTCATCCACCTTCATGAAATCACTCCTTCTTATTCCAAGTATACCTCAAAAAGGGAAGAAACTATACATAGTGCATTACCTATTTAATAACCAAATTAAATTTCAAACCCAGTGCATAATATATGCAAAAAATGTTTTCACCCAATTTCCACTTCTGAGTGACTGTATTAACCAATTCAATACCGGGCAATTTTACACCTTCCTGCCCAGGCCCGTTTTCAGGTTTCAGCGCTCTCACAATTTGAATGACAATTGCGCGGTCATACAACACTGTACCCAAACTAAAATTTTATCATTTTCTTCACACAACTAGAGCTTTCTTTTGGTGGTATTTAATCGCCACTGGGGTTTTTATTTTTTGCTAAATTAACAAAAAAAGACCAAAAATTTTGAAAAAAACACACGTTTTTCTTTGTTTCTGTTATAAGAGTTTGCAAATAAATAATTGTTCTTCATAAATTTAGGCCGAGATGTATTCTGCTACATGTCTTTGGTGAAAATAACCCAAATTAGGATGTATTTTTTAGTTTGTAGGAAAGTTATAGAGTTCACAAACTATGGTATAGATCTGAAAATTGATCAATCCTGAAGTACTGACAGCCAATCTAATTTCTTGAGGTCCAAGAATGTCAGAACAGTACAGATATCCCCCAAATGACCCCTTTTTGCAAAGTAGACAGTCCGACGTACTTCATAAGAGGCATGGCAAGTTTTTTGAAGTTGTATTTTTTTGTCATAATTTTTCAGAAAATGAAAAAATTAAAAAAATTAGTTTCACTATTTTTTTTTTTACATATTGTCACCAGTGCAGTACAGCGTCATCATATAACTGGCAGTGATTATTTTTTATTAATTTTTTTCTTTTTTTTAAGATTTTTTTTTCATATTGCACTATGACCAAAGTAGTACAATGTTACCATAGTAACATTGTACTACTTTGGGGAAGTGATCAGTATTTTTTTTTTTTTTTACACAATTTGCTTATAGCAAAGAATTACTTTGCTATAAGCAAGCATTTACCTGAATGACATCGATTCATTCAGGGTTTTTTTTTTTTTTGTGCTTAGCTGTGATTTGGCCACACATGTGCATGTGATTAGCTGTGACCATTCACAGCTAGACACTAGTATACAATAGATGGCATGAATGAAGCCATCCATTGTATATAACTGTCATGTGACCTGCTGTGACCGTCTATGTCCGACATAACATCCTTGACGCGTTTAGTCACTTTCGACTTCTTCAAAAAGTCCAAAGTCAAAACATCCGATGTCACGTCCTTGATGCATTTCGTCACTTCCGACTTCTTCAAAAAGATCCTGAGGAGGTGTTGACAGAACTGATCTGATCAATCAAGAGGTTTGAGGTGTGGCTGATGGGATGTCACCTTGATTATGACCATGTAGATGCCCTTCCACAGATACTGTTTTCTATAGGTATTATTATCTTTATGTACCCACAGGTTATATTCTAGTAATGTGTATATTATTGTTCAGCATAAAATTACCTCTTAAATGAATCCAAACATGATAGGTATCAGATGGCTATTTTACCTAGGTGAGGTAACGTGTACAATTTGCATCCAGTACCTTCCAGTATTGTGGTGTTTGGGCTTAAAGGATAAGTTCACCTTTTCGGGCAGAATTTCACTTTTCATAATAAATAGAAGCTTTTTCCAATGCTAATTATGGCCCAGCCATCCCAATGTGCTTTTCTCTCATTTACCTCTCCCACTGGACATTTCATTTTTTATCAGTTTATGTGAGATTTTTAACTGATTTTCAGATTGAATCATTTTCTGTTGATGATATCTCAGCATCCACCTCCCAGAAGCCTTCACTTCCTTGTTGCATCACAGAAGAGGGCAAGGTAGGATGTGTTCACCATTCTGGACCACACCTCGCTCATTACAACTACCTTTCTCCCATCAGCTATGTAGTACAAGGGCCTGTCTGATTTGATACCAATTGAATAGATTGTTCAGGTGTGTACTCCTATTCCATAGTTCTGGTAAATCTAATGGAAATTGTACAGAGATTGTACAATCAGATTGCATAGTGTATGGCTTTCTTCATACAAGTACATAGGAGGGAGTGTATGGAGACACTCAGTTGTCAGGCCCTGTTCACATCTCCACATAGTGAAGACTCACATTCCTGTATGCGTTTGATTTGGGTGTTTTGGAGCGTTTTCACTCGTCACGCATAGTGCAGTCCATTCACTTGAACGGGCTGCCATACATGCAACAATCTCCCGAGAGAAGCTCCAGAACATTTTTGGAGCGGAGCACGATCTGTTACCACAGTTTTGGGTGTGTTTGCTGCACTTGGGGTGCCTTTAATCACTTGCTTTCCAGAGGATTTACTCCCCTTCCTGACCAGGTCATTTTTTGCGTTACGGCTCTGCGGTAACTGACAATTGTGCGCTCATGCAACTCCGCACCCAGATGAAATTTACGTCCTTTTTCCCCATGAACTGAGCTTTCTTTCGGTGGTATTTGATCATCTGTACATTTTTTATTTTTTGCACTATAAGCAAAAAAAGACTGACAATTTTTAGAAAAAAACTATATTTTGGACTTTTTGCTATTAAACATGTCCAGTGAAAAAATGTAAAAAATCTAATTTCATCATAAATTTAGGCCAAAATGTATTCTGCTCCATGTCTTTGCTAAAATAAATCCCAATATGTGTAAGTAAATTGGTTTACGTGAAAGTTATAGCGTTTACAAAAGGCGGTATAGATACTGGGATTTTTTTTTTCTTCCTACTAGTAATGGTGGCGATCAGCAACTTTTAGCGGGACTGCGGCGGGCATTCTGACACTGGGGGGGGGGGGAAATAAATTGGTGTCACTGACATCCCCAGTGCCAGCAATACAGTGATCAGTGGTAAAAAAACAGCACTGCCTCTGTACTAATGGCACTGGTAATGACAGATGACCCCCTCCCATTAGCAGGTAATGAAAGATGATCCTCCCCCCCACCAAGTAATGACAAATGATCTACATCCCCCCACCAAGTAATGACAGATGGCTCCCTCCCCTTACCAGGTAATGACAAATGACCTACCTCCCTCCAACAGGTAATGACTGATGGCCTCCTTTCCCCCTGCCAGATAATGACAGATGACCCTATCTCCCCACACCAGGTAATGACAGATGACCAATCCTCTCCACCAGGTAATGGCAAATGGCCTCCCCCCCACAGGTAATGACTGATAGCCTCCTTCCCCCTACCAGGTAATGACAGATGACCCCTTTCCCCACCAGGTAATGACAGATGACTCTCTCCTCCTAGTAACGACACTTGGCCCCCAGGGAATTACTAATTCTCCCCCCCCACCATCCTGGTAATGTCACATTATTCCCCCTCTCCCCCATGCTGACAATGACAGATTCCCCATCTAGCTCTCCTGCTCATCCTGTTTAAAATGTCACAGTAAATCCTGCAGCCGCCCCTCCGGAGGGGTTTTTGTGAGAATTTTTGTGTGAGTGTCAGCAGGAGTTGTGGGGAGGGGTGGAGCAGTGTGTCTGTTCTCTGCACGGATCCAACCGCTATCTTTTTACCTCCCCAATGACAGCAGTACCAGATCCTGGATGGTGCTCACCTTCTCCTCCCTCGCTCAGCCCAGTGACAGCTCGGTGTCCATCCCTGCCTGGTTGTCAGCACTGACACTTTCCCATTCAGCAGGGCTGTCCTCACCACGTCCTTCCACCGCTACTCTCTGGAGCCAAGAGCTCAGAGCTCAGGAGCTTCCGCTTTGCTCTGGATTCTGCTTTGCCTGTCATAGTGACAGGGAGACAGCACTGGCCCCCCTGGAGCATGAGCACTGTCACAGTTGTGACCCCTTGAGATCCCTGATGCCAGGCCCATGCCATACACTATACATATGATTGTACAATCTCTGTACAACCTCCTTTAGATTTACCAAAACTTTATAATCGGAGGACACAACATCTATCCAATCACGATGTATCCAATCAAGCAGGCCCTTGCACTACAACAGGAGTGTCCCATGGGCTGCATTGAGGCCCAAGGAGTTTATCATGTGGCCTGAGCCCATCTGTAGAAATGCTGGGGTAACCAGGCAAATGCACATGGGGAGAGATCCTGGGGATGCTGTGAAAAAATAGGGTGTGTGTTTAATGAGGTCAGTGCAGGATATGTGTGCTAATGAGATCAGTCTGCTTCTGGGGTTCTACTGACTCCTCTGTCCTCTGTCTACATTCCAGGAATTCAAAAAGCTGTCTAAGAAATTTACCAAAGACTAAGGTAAGGCCTTGTTCTCCAGATCAAAGAGAGATTATATATTTTTGCCACTGAGGTACGTTAATTGTATATTGGTGCAAAGGAGAGCTGCATTTTAGAAAGAAAATAAGGTGAGTTTAGCCTTTAAACTGCTGCTAATTAATTGATACGGGTAAATATATCCTTATTTTGGCAGTACTATTATTATCTTAGGAGTTATGAAATACACTGAAGTTTGGATTTTACAGGACGAGATAGACAGAAATGTTAATTACTCCAGCTAAATTATTTACAATGGGGAGTTAACTAAGAGAATATCTGCTTGCTTTTACGATATCACTTAGCCCTGGATAAGACATTTTATTGCCAGCCATGTACTCATAATGGGTTTAATTACACTGCAAACCATGTGTGGCCAAATTAAAATGTTTTATAGCTTTATGATGGCTAATCCTAATTTCCAATGTTGACAACCTTGGGGGATTTTTGTTGTTTGCAGATATGGAGATGATAAGCAAACTCTTGACATACTGCAGTGTTCTGTTACAGATTTCCTGCTAAAACATTGAATTGGCTATTATTATTTGTCTTCTAAGTAATGGCCCGCAGAATGTTTTCAGCTATTCCTCAGTTGAGATAGCAGGTCCTTTGAAATCCAAGCCCCTAGCAGAAATGTGAATTAAGTTAAAAGGCTTTGGAGGTGCAGTCCTAAATATATGGAAAGGAATTCACTGCTGTTCTGTGTCCCTATTCTACAAAAATTTCATGGCCAACCTATGACTTCTGAACAGCATGTTTGTTCATCTCACATATCCTTTTGGGGTGCCCAGTCTGCACTGTGAATGTTTACATGTTATGTGCAATTAAACCATGGCAACATCTAATGTTTGTGTAGTATTATGTTCAGCAGACTGTGTTCTTCTATTGTTGTGACTTAGATGACGTTCAGAGCACATTTTATGCCCAATTCATGCAAAACTCCATGTAATCCCAAGGGGTTCACATACTTTTTCTTGTAACTGTATATGATGACACTGTACTGCATTGGTGACAGTATGTAAAAAAAAAAGTGAAAACATTTTCTTCATTTTCTACAAAATTATGACAAAATAAAATTGCCTTGCCTCTTACTAAATACCTCTGTCTACTTTCCGAAAAGCGGTCGTTTTGGTTGGTATTTGTACTGTCCTGGCATTTTTGGGCTTCAAGAAATTAGATCAGCTGTCAGTACATAAGGATTTTTCAATTCTTAGATATACTGTATACCATAGTTTGTGGACTCCATAAACTTTCCTACCAACTAAATAATAAACACTGCTTTGGGTTATTTTCACCAAAGACATGTAGCGGAATACATTTTGGCTTAAATTTTTTTTTCAAAATATTGTCTTTTGTTGTTTATAGTGCAAAAAATTAAAAATAAAAACAGTGGCGATTAAATACCACCAAAAGAAATCTCTATTTGTGTGCATAAAATTATAAAAATTTCATATTGGCACAGTGTTGCATGACCGGGCAATTGTCATTTAAAGTACAACAGCGCTGAAAGGTGAAAATTGGCCTGGGCAGGAAGGGGGTAAAAGTGCCAGGTAGTCAAGTGGTTAAAATACATATAATAATGATTACAGAGCTAAATTAATGTGTTTCTTTTATATCCTTCTAGAGTTCAGGTGTAACTCTCAATCTATGCAAAAAATAAATAAATATGTATATATATATATATATATATATACATACATACATACACTCTTTTTTGACACCCAAAGCATTTTAATACAGCCAAGAAAGGACATTCGTACTCAACCCCAATCACAAAAAGAGTTATTACTCCATAAACATTTGATTATTAAGTTTTATTTCCAGTGATCACAATATTACAGGTTTTCACTGTGATGGTCAATAAGAGAGTGTTTTGCACTTACATTTTCATTGCTATTAAATAATTTACCATAACATTGTATTTGTTACTTTTCTGTAACATCAAAGAACTGAAACATACCTTGAAAAGGGTGAATTCAGAAATAAAAAGACTAGATGTATGCTTGCATGATGACATTAAACTTGTCCTGCTCCTGAAGAATCAATGTTGAGCAAGTTGGGCTGAATCCTAGTTAGCTGAGTAAACATGATGGCTGTTTATCACTTCTGAGATGCGCTCAGGCACTGAATAGCTTCCCCATACTTCGCAAAGCTATTATTGTAAAACCTGAACATCTTTATGTGGGGCCCCTGATCTCACCCAAAAATCACGTTCATATCTGAAATAATTGTATTAATTTGTAATGCATGGCTAATAAAACAAAGTCCAACCACAGCTCTTACCATTTGTACCTTGAGTGGTGGTGGTTGTTGTGTATGTGAGCCAATCATTGAGCTGAAAATCACCCAACATGCACTTCCAGACCTAATGCAATGTATTGTACTTGCAGTGCAGAGGCCATGCATATTTAATTTGCTGTTGGATCACATTTTAATAGCATATATTTCTTAACCTATTGCAGTAGTATCCTTTGCAGTACATCATACACAAGAAAATTAGAATTTTCATGTTTGGATGACCAGATGTTCTGTAGATCCATTCTTACGCATAATGAACATCCAAGTGACAGTTCATGTCTTACAAACTTTGAGGCAATAACAGGTGACATTGACTTATGTTTCCTGTATCAACAACTAAAGTGAATGGACTCAAATTTTCCAACTAGTCATATAGTCATCAGTAGGGCCGGGACAAGGGGTGGGCCAGAGGAGTGACTGCCCTGGGCACAATGGTTTGCTGTAGGGATGGGGGCACCTTCCTTCTGTTAGAAGGCTGAGAGGAGTAGTGCAGTGAGGAAAGCAAGAGAGAGCCGGGAGGTGGTGCAGGCTGTGTTCTCTTAAAAAAAAACTGTGTACTTCCATGTCAATGCAAAACCTGACTTACAGATCAGGAGCTGCACAACAATATTGTCAAGCGAGTGACTGCTGGGAGCAGGATCCCCTAAGCTTGCACATCATGAACGAAGGGGGATGGGGGGGCAGTTTGGCATCTTTGCCCTGGGCGCTGGGTGACCTTGTCCTGGCACTGGTCATCAGTATCCAAGATACAGAGAGACAGTCGCATGACTATACTGATATATTTTTATTGTGTGACAATCTCTTTTCAACTGTGGCCAACTCAACACAAACCTGACCCAGCTGTCAAACAGACCTTTCAAACTGTTCTTTTTTTACATGTTTCACTATGTCTAATTAATTTAATTGTGTGCCATTTAGATCAGTGTTAACACACAGTCATACAGCTGCCTAATAAAGTGAAGCAACACAGACAGAAACAGGACATTTCATTTCAGGTGTCCCTCATCATCCAAATAAATCATCATATTTATACAGAACTGCAATTATTTGTGGTAAAGCATTTCTCTGTATTGTGATTGCATGCACAGCTAATACAGACCAAGCACAAGAACGTGGGGTCCACATTGTTCACTCCCAAGACCGGCTGCAAAATGATATTATAATAGTCTGTATGTAGGATAACCCCTTCACTGCCAAACTATGAATTCCTAAAGATGGAGATTTATTTCATCTGCCCTGCACAGACTCTTGGCAAGGCTCTGCCTGGCTCCAGATGTCTTTGCACAAAATCAGTTTATAAAATAAAGGAATATACATATAAAAATAATACTTTCATGCAATACTTATAGCTCATACCCCTTTTCACCTTATAACTGCTATAAGAACAGCAGGCCTCGTAGGCAGCAAAGAAAAGAAACAAAGTGTAGAGAAAATAAAAACTGTCGAGTCCATGAGATATACAAACATAAATATGTGAATACTATATATATATCTATACATACATGCAGATGTGCTGTGATGGCTTTGCTGTGTGCTGCAGGCATGTTAAATGCTTAGAGGCAACAATGGTTGAAAATACTCTGCAATGCACCACATGGCCCACTAGGGGGAAGGAAAGAACTTGCTGCATATTTATGTATACATTTATATATATACTGTATATATACTGCGGAGGTCCATATTGCTTTCCCTTGCTTTAACAATTTACAGGGGTACATCCAAAAATCCTTTTGCAGCCAAAGGCATACACAGCAGCGAGTGATTCTGCAAGGCTTTGTGGATCGTTGCATAGGATAGAGAGAGTCATTAAGGAGACATTCTGCTAGTCTTCAAGCTTCTCTTGACGCCTTCTCATGATTTCACTGAGTTCATTCCCACCCTGACTTATCTGAAAAAGAAATGTGATTTAATTATTAACGATAGCACTACACTCCTTAAATCCAGTGTCCATGCTCTTTAAAGTGAATATAAAGGCTGAAGTTTTTGTTCCCTTTTTGGATTTTATGTATGAAGCCCCCCTCCCCCGTTATATTTACCTGAGTCTGATCGCAATCCTGCACTGTGCACAAGAGCCTTGGCTCTCCCAGGTCTCTCCTCATTGGCTGAGACACAGATGAGGGAGCCATTGGCTCCTGCTGCTGTCAGTCACAGCCATTGAAGAGAGAGAGGGGGAACTGAGCTGCGCTCTGTAGGTTCTATGGATGTACAGGGAAAAACGAGTAGGATCAGGGCTGCTCTGTGCAAAACCATTGCACAGAGCAGAGAGGTATGACATGTTTGTTATTTTAATAAAAAAACAAAGCTTTACAACCACTTTAGGAAGGCACAGCTTATAGTCATCAATCATAAATGAAAAATATGCGTAAACTGCAGGGTTACACTGTAGGTCTGACTCAGCAGGTGACATGTTGGACCTTTGCTTCAACAAGGTGTTTCTCTATAGAATTCTTGCAGGTGACAGTCTATTCTACTGTTGTAGCTGCTTTCTAAGGGAAACAAATTGTGAGACGTATAACACCTTTTTGTTTTGATGTAAAAGTTCTGGAAAGTATTTAACTGAATACAATGGAAAAGTTCATCTGGACTTTAAACAATTGGTTGTGAAATATTGTAACTGAAAAATGATAGAAAGCTCCAAAACCTCCAATAAAATGGTCAGAATAAGGCATTTCCAGACCTATGCTCTTGGAATTTTAAAGACAAATATAGCACTATATCAAGTGAGACATATCTTTTATTATTCATTGGGACTTGTCTGGTAGGCTTTTATTTTTATCTGGACTTCAGATAAACTCAATTTCATAGACTTTTTTGTATTGTTTATGCAGTACTTATTTATTGTTTATGTAGAGGGCTGAGTAGCAGCCTGGGTGTGATAGCTAGCAGGGTCAAATTTGGGTCAGAGCTGAAAAGTAATACAGACTAGGTCTCTGAGACTTCCCCCTGTTCAAGAACGTTGGAGAAAGATCTAGAAACACTAGGCAGAGGTGAGGAGTGGCTAGTCTGTACTCTTGGAGGATCTTGGCCAATCCCCAAAAGGAGGCTTGGCAGGGGCCAGGGCAGCCTTTAAGAATAACCAAGCCTGCTCAGCAAGAGAGTGAAGAGAGAGTTCGGTTGGAAGATGGAGAGGAAGTGAGGCTGAAGAGCAGGATCATGGGAGGGAGCCCAGATGCAAGAGGGATCCACCTTCAGGCAGGAAGCTTGGAAGAAAGAAAGCTTGTGTCAGGAATGGACTTGCCAATAGTGGTGGGACTCACCTGCCTTGTGGGCTGCAGTACCAGGGCTGGCCAGCGGGTGCTCTCAACAACCAGAGGTTCACTTCGGCAATTAGCCATCACCTGGGGCTGATTGCAGGTGGTGTATTTAAGGGATGGCCAGACCTGCAGTCTGTGCCTTGGTGTGTGTTTTTCCATGGGCCCCTGTATCTTGTAACCTGCATTCCTGTTCCTGTTTCTGCCTGAATTGTTGCCGACCCTGCCTGATCCTGACCTCTGCTGACTTCTCCTGTTTGATCCCTGGCTTGTGACCCTGACCATTCTCTGCCTGACCCCCTGTACCTACCTGTCCGTTAGTTGCTGTACCCGGCTCGTGACCTGACTACTCTCCGCCTGCTCCTCCTGTACCTACCTGCCCGATAGTTATCGACCCGGCCTGCCTGACTACGTTGTGCTCTATATGTGTATGTACCTGTGTATCTATATCAGTTTAGGTTTGGGTTTGTTTCACCTTGTTGTATGTATTTGTGTTAGCTTGGGGTTTGGTGCACTGCGTTTATATTTGTATTGTTAGTCTTAATAAATTGTCTTATTTACTATATCTGAAGCCTACGTTTCCCTGTGTCAGTCCACACACTGCTGGTCACACCCGCATCTCTGATAGCTTGGGACTTCACAGGCCCCCTGAGAGAGGACCACGTGTGGGGCAGGGAGGAAGCGGCCCAGCTAGAAGGCCTGGTAGCAGACACCAACCCACCAGCAACACAGAAGGACAGAGAGAGTAGATCTGCACCCCCTGGGCCAGATAGGGGAAGGAGCACTCTGCTGGGAAACCAGATTAGCAACTACCCAGGACTGTCTTACTTTAAAGTTACAGGCACTGGATCCCCTGCTCATGGATTCACCCAGAATCTAGTATCTAGGGTCTGGGGTGGTACAACTGTAGACGCTGGCTAGCTCTCCAAGAAGAGGAATTTTTTTTTACTGTAAAAAAACTTGTATATAGTTCCAGGAAAGTTTCTCAGTTCTATTGGGCATCCTGTACGGGTTTACTCCATCCAAGTTATCAACCCCTCAATAATATCACAAAAACAAAGCTCAAGGACTGATTACTGTGTCCTGGATGCAAGTCTGACTGAGGAAATGTGTGTTGCCTGGCAGTGCAGGACTATAGGGGAACCCAAAAACTTCAGCAACTCCTAAGGGGGTAGTGCTACGTTTACAAACTGTTTATTTCGGTAATGGCATACAAATAGTACAGTGAAGACATATACAATGGACTGTATCCAAGAGCTGTCATCAAGAACATTTCAGTCTATACAGGCGTAGAACAACTGCATATGTCATACAAAAACATAATACAATCAGGCAAGGCATTGCATAACCCTCATGCAAAAGTACCTTGTGATGGAACTGACATTAAAAGTAGAAAAACAAGTAAGGCAAAGTTGTGGATAGAGTGGGGAAGGAAACCTTTGTTTTTTTATTTCTGTCTGTGCACCTGTTGTGTTGACTTCTTTTTAATTCCTGTCCTAGTGACATCTGATTAAAATCCTGACTAAAAAGAAGTGTAGAGAAATTTCCCCACTGGAAAAGTACCATATTCTTGACTGCTTACAACTTAGATATATACTTCTTATTGCTTGTGCCACATACATGGAGTGATTACTGCTGTCTTATCCAACAATTTCCCCCCGTTTTGTATGTAATGGCTATTTAACTGCTATTGTATTTAACTCTTGACAACAAAGTAAATATGAGTTTAATACAATACATAGGATTGTTAGTAGCATCTAATGTCAGCACTTCTCAAGCTCCGCCATATGCATTCTGTCTGAAAAGGACACCATCAGGGGCACCTTTTACCAATGTAGCATCCTCCTAGATAGGTTGTAATATAGGTTAGGTCACAGGTGTCAAACTGGCGGCCCTCCAGCTGTCCCCAAATTACAAGTCCCATGAGGCATTGCAAGATTGACAGTTACAAGCATGACTCCCAAAGGCAGAGGCATGATGGGACTTGTAGTTTTGCAACAGCTGGAGGGCCGCCATTTTGACACCCGTGGGTTAGGTGAATTTATTTTTGGCTCCTCTGCATTCAGTGGAGCAACTTGTTATTACTTCAGGCTGTTCTGGGATTCCCTGGCTGCAGGACTGACTATTTACCCTGCCACCTGGGGGGGGCAACCCATACACATGTAAGGGGCCTGAGGTTCCTGAGGGGCACGCCCACACGGGCCATAACCAACGAGACTGAATTGTTTCTGCTGTAGTAACTAGCAATTGTCACATCAATCGCAGCTCAGGTGTATGGAAGAGCTGCACTGCGTGTAGACTGCAGGACTGCTCAGTGCTCACTGTGGACTGGTCTCGAGACAAGTTCTTGTCACTGACTCTTTGTTGGATTGGGTTGTCTCTTTGCTATATGGGGATGTCTGTTTGCTTAATTGGGATGTCTCTTTGCTGAATATATGGGATGTCTCTTTGCTGGATTGGGGTGTCCCTTTGCTGGATTGGGATATCTCTTTTCTAGATGGGGATGTCTCTTTGCTAAATAGGGATGCCTCTTTGCTGGATTGGGATATTTCTTTTCTAGATGGGGATGTCTCTTTGCTGGATTGGGCTGTCTCTTTGTTGAATATATGGGAATGTCTCTTTGCTGAATATATGGGGCTGTCTATCTACTGGATTGGGCTATTTCTTTGCTATATGGGGATGTATCTTTGCTGGCTTGGGATGGCTCTTTGCAGAATATGTGGGGATGTATTTTTGCTGGAATGGGCTGTCTCTTTGCTGACTATATTTGTTTTTTGTTTTGGAGTTTTAATTTTGTTTTTTTTAGATCTGCTAGGGGAGGATAGCTTGGGGGACTTTGAAAAGGTAGTGCAGTTAGTGTTAGTGTAGAGTCCTGCTCAGAAGAGTCTAGCTTATTGTGGTGGCAGGCTTCAATGTTTTTACCAAAATATAATTCCTTACTGTTAAATCTTGAAAGCACTGATGACTTGGAATGCACTCTTCATTTTCATGTATTAGGAGTGTTAAAATAAGTGGGTGCACTGAAAGACTTTGTGGGATGGCCAGTGGGCAGATTTTGTTGGGCGGCTAGGCCTAAAGCTGTGTAAGGGGCCCCAAAATTTCTGATGGCTGCCCTGGATAATACTAAGAAGCTTGAGAAATTAACAGTGTCCTTGTGTTGCTACATTGTGTTACACAGCTCCCCTGATCTCCATTCAAGTTTCTTCAACAATAAATATAAAAAAAAGCACCTCCAGACTGATCAGTGACCTGGACAGTGATTGTTGCTGTGTGCCTGGCTGCTGTTGCACTAGTTTGGGAAAGGAACTTCAGGACAACTCAGCAGGCCCTTTCAGGAGTGAACGCTACACCTATGTGTTTTGTTCAAAATGGACTAGTTCCCTAGACAAAAGTAGAATTTTAGTCAGAAAATTAAGTCTTGATAGGTTACTTCATGCTGGCCGCTTTTGCAGCTATAGCTATGTAAAACATTAAAAATAAGTGCCTATACTGTTTAAACTCGAATAATGGATGGTCTCATCTTGCTCTGCACAGCCTCAGTTTTTCTCTATTCTTGGCACTGTGCCTAAAATCAGAGTCAATGGAGGCCAATCAACTGATAGCATAAGAGTGTGGTTTCCCCACAGTGTGGGTGCAGCACATTGTACCCACGGTTTTTGTATGGATTACCTACGCTTTCCAATAGACTTCTATTAGACTGGGCATTCTTGTTGCATTTCCTGAAATTGCACCAAACGTCTTGCATGCTGCGTCCTTGGTGTGCTGTCAGAAAAAGCACCAAAAACACCTGATCTATAAAAAAAGTCTATGGGAAAGCGTTGGTGACCCACATGAAAAATGTGGGTACACTACGCTGTGGGGAAACTGTAGCAGGGCACTGTGAAGGGGTCTAAATATTTACTGCTACTCAGGCCTTCTGGTTTTCAGCAAAATGACAGCCTCTGGCAAGGAACAAGCAGAAGCAGTGATGGAGGCACATTACAGAACACATTGGTTTTGGTAGCATAATTATTAATGTGTAATGTATGTTCCTTGCTAAAGAACATAATTTTTTTTATCAAGTTACTATGGGTAAAGTTCTACTTTAAGTGCATATAGCTACACTTTGTTGCCTTCAGTGATATATAGTTTAAACTATTGTCAAAATGGTTTCCACTGAGGATCAGTTGGTTGTGACCCTATTAGGCAAATACTGATCTCTTTTTAATCCAAGGTTCAATGATCTGATGAGTTACCTCTTTTCAAATTTTGAATGGAAGCCTCACAGTGGTGAAAGCAGCTGAATTAACTGAAGCACCGCATGTTCCTGGGATCCTATTGAAGGTTACATATTGTATGCTGATGACTGTTTTAAATTTAAACTAGCGCAAACTTATTTTCTATCATCTAATAGTCCAGTTGATACTTACTATCTGTGTGAGGAAAGTTGTAAATGACAATTGAATTTTACTTGTTACCACATTTGCTTCTTATCAACTTTAAAATATTAAAATAGAGAATTTCTGTTCAGTCACCATCTCTGATAAACCCATGCATGTAGACACTTACCTCTAACTGTGACTTTTGCACAAGCAGCTGACTGTATACTCTTCCACCTTCTTCCCCACAAACCTTCCTTAGCTCATCTTTGTTTAGAGAGAAAATCTGTGCCCCATTTAAAATGCCCAGTTGGCCTGATGTCCTGATGAAGAAAAAAGAACATCCCTTAGCTTGCTTAAGCATGAATAGGAAACATGACATGACAGTGTAAACACAAAGACTTTTGAAAACCAAAATATAGAGCTTGGATGGAGCACCATAGCTCTGTACAAGCAAAAACTGCAAGGTAAATCATGTTTGTCATATTTGTACCCTTTCACCCAAAAAAAACATTTGTGAGGTTAGGTATGGATGTTGGCTCGCAATTGGCATTCCGATTGTAATCAAAGGTATGCAAACAGGTTGAGGTCAGAGCACTGTGCAGGCCATTCAGGTTACTCACACCCATGAGGTTATAGACACCATTACCCCCTCCCACCCACCCCAATATCCTTTTATTTGGTTATTACATCCGGGAGAAGGGAAAGTTTGCCTAATCATGTGACCACTGTAATTAGCTGTCACAGTGGTCACATGATTGGGAGCTGGTCCCGCCAGATCCTAATCATTAGTACAGACCAAGAGCTGTCATTGTCAGTGCTGTGTATAGCATTTTGTATACCCCATGTCAATTTACTTTTGCTACTACTTTTGAATATTACTTTCTAGAAGTATCAAAGACAGGACAGGAAATTAAATATCTCCATCAGGGACATGCTCAGCATGACATGGACAATTTCGGGTTAATTTACTAATACTGTTGCACTCAGAATCTGGTGCACCTATGCATGGTAGCCAATCAGATTTTAACTTCAGCTTGTTCAATTAAGCTTTGGCAATAAAACCTGGAAGCTGATTGAGTTACACTAGATTTTACACTCTCCAGTTTTAGCAAAAAATCCCATTTGTATCCTGATTGGATACAAATTGAATTGATTGTTGAAGTAGGCACTTGAGTTAAATATCTTTTGTAGTACCCTTGTCCTAAACAAGGGCAACTATCTAAATTTAGTTTTTGACTGGGTGGTAGTTAGCCCAGATTGAATGTATAGTTTTTCAACTGTTTTTTTCCCTAAGCTTCAGTTGGGTTGTGATTTCTCACTTGTCACTGGTATCACTGGCCATAGTATAGGATTCCATAAACAAGCCTGAGTTGTGAATATTTATATTTCCTTCAGCCAATGCAGTAGGGGGTTTAGGTCACTGGTGCATGCTGGGGGAGAATATAAAAATTTGAGACAGACCATGTGCTTGTTCTTTTCCAGGGCTGAGGCCTGGAGAGGTGCTGTTGGATGGAGCTTTGCTGTTAGGTCCAATAGCCTGTTTGGAACCCTAATGTGTGCTGAAATGGTCCTGACGCTGTCCTGCCTGGTGTGGAGGGAGCTGTTCCAGAGAGAAGATCCAAAGAAGGCCCCTTGCTGGAGAAAGCCAAGAAGAATTCTGGTTTCACGCAGGGCTTGGAGACTTACTTGGCGGATGCAGTGAATTTGGAAATGTGCTTACACTGTTGCCGGGTCAGCTTAAAGGTTCTGACATTTTGAAGATGGACATTGATCTGGAGAGTCTGTAAGTGATCTGCTACAGTATCTGGGACCCATAATCCTCACCTCCTTAACTGTTCTGCAGTAAAATGCTAAAAAGAGGAAAGTGACTGATGCCCAATATTCTTTCTCAGTCCCCCATTTTAGCCTTGGACTCAGCTGTGGGGTGAAGTGCTAGCCCTCCTGCCTCTGGAGGTGCCATTCTGCCTTGGTGTGTCGGGGGGACTTTGATAAATCTAAAATAGATTTTGCGTGGATTGCACAATCAGGAAGCACTGTGTGAACAGTGTTATTAGTCACTGGTAAGATCTTGTCATGGATACATGTAAATTGTAATCACACATAAAAAAGTCAATTTTCACTTACGATTTAGTAAAACCCTTAGCTTCCAACCAGGCTTTCACTTCCTCTGGCTCAGACTGGAAAGTTAATGGAACATGTACTTGCTGAGCTTTTTGTGTTACAAAATTCCTTTTAGGTGGTTGATGACTTGTGATTTTCTTTAACAGTTCATCATTCACTTCATCCATATGGTGAATTAACTCTGCAGAAATAAAATGAACACCTTGAGAACTATTTGCTACAATAAACCAATGGAGGGAAGCAATGTCACAGAATGTACGATACTGTAGGATACAAATAAAGAACCGCGATAAGAACTATTACATTGTAATATGATCTCCTATCAACTTTGCTGCATTGGTGTCTGCTTGTGGAAAATAGAGTATGTTGCATTTAAATGCAGTGCAGTATGTTTCATTGTCCCAAACTGGTGATCACTGAAATAGAATGTGATAGGAGATCTCTCAAATAGGAGTACATACAGCAATAAAAACACTTTGTTTTTAATAGTCACAGTGCTCGTTATGGAAAAGAAAAATTGTGTCCTTTTAAAAAATACCCTTACTATAAAATTCAACAACAATTTGCAAAACATGTATAAAAAATATCTTTGTGCATGCAGCACAGTGGCTAAATGGTTAGCACTTCCGCCTGGCAGTACTAGGGTTGCTGGTTCAAATCCCGACCATGGCACCATCTGCCAGGAGTTTGCATGTTCTCCCTGTGCCTGCGTGGGTTTCCTCTGGATACTCCGGTTTCCTCCCACTCTCCAAAAGACATGCTGGTAGGTTAATTGGCTCCTTTCTAAATTGGCCCTAATATGTGTATGTATGGATATGAGTTAGGGACCTTAGATTGTACGCTCCTTGAGGGTTAGGAACTGATGTGAATGTACAATATATATGTAAAGCGCTGCGTAAATTGATGGTGCTATATAAGTACCTGAAATAAATAAATACATTTAAATGCACATTTTCAGCACATGTCAACTGTGATATTAATGGGCCCTAAAAGTAATTAAACGATCATTCTGTGCGTAGAACTGCTCTTCCACAGCATATCATTCCAAAAGTAGCAGCGCATTTCTTCTGGTGCTGTGATCTGCAGCAGCCAACAACATTTACAGCAGAAAATGTAATCCAGCCTAACTGATCGGCTGGCTGGGTGCAGTGACGCCTGTGAATTGTGTATGGCTGATGTATTTATTGCTTCAAATGGAATTCATGTTGAGTGTTTGAATGTAACATGAACAAACCCCATACATACACAATTTGCATATTAGAAGCAATGCCTAATGTATTGTAACAGGTCTGCTGTCATTGAGCCATGCAGGACATCCATAGACTATAATGTAAGATTATTTGTTTTGCAATTTCTTCTTCTGGCCACAAGATAGAAATATGTAGATGCTGACTTTTCCTTCCTGAACATTCACAGACAAAAGCACACTGGGAAGTAAAGCGTGTCAGTAGCATCAGGACACTGCATTTCCTGAACATTTGGATTGCATTTCCCAGAGGTCTGGGAGTACAGGCATGGTTAAAGAGACAGATGGAACTGGACTTCTTCCCGGGGTAACGAGGATTCGCCTCAGAGGGGGGGCTGAGGTGACAGGATGGTATCAAGGAACTCCACTTCAGAGAGAAAGTAGGAGCCAGTGTCAGCGATGCCCACAGCTGTGTGAGGGACATTCAGAGGCTACAGAGTGCGACTCAAGGGTGGAGAGATGAAGCTACCTACCAGAGATGCCATGGGCAACCCAGAGTGAGCAGATATCTAATCAGGGGGGCTGGGTTATTAGGAACTACCTCCCAGTTACCCCATAGCTAAAGTACTGCCTGCTGGCTTCATTGACTGGGTTAATGAGCTCCAACGGTTTAGCCGGTAAAGAGTCAGGACTAAAAACTGCTACAGACCATAGCTGCCCCAAAGTCTTAGCCTGTTTGCTAGTTAAAGTGGTACCATATCCTAGTTCCATTTATTTGATTGCACTCAAAACCAGTACAGAACTGCTATCATTCTAAATGCATTTCAAATTCAGCTGTATTGTTTGTTGCTGACTCACTAATTTATGTATTGATTCTGGCTAGTGATATATATATATATATATACAGTCATGGCCGAAATTGTTGGCACCCTTGATATTTTTCCTGAAAATCAAGTATTTCACACAAAAAAGGTATTGCATTAACACATGTTTTGCTATACACATGTTTATTCCCTTTGTATGTATTGGAACAAATATAAAACAGAGGCAGAAAAGCAAATATGACATAATGTCACACAAAACCCCAAAAATGGGCTGGACAAAAGTATTGGCACCCTTAACTTAATATTTGGTTGCACACCCTTTGGAAAACATAACTGAAATCAGTCGCTTCCTATAACCATCAATAAGCTTCTGACACCTCTCACCCGGAATTTTGGACCACTCTTCCTTTGCAAACAGCTCCAGGTCTCTCTTATTGGAAGGACACCTTTTCCCAACAGCAATTTTAAGATCTCTCCACAGGTGTTCAATGGGATTTAGATCTGGGCTCATTGCTGGCCACTTCAGAACTCTCCAGCGCTTCTTTGCCATCCATTTCTGAGTGCTTTTTGACGTATGTTTGGGGTCATTGTCCTGCTGGAAGACCCAGGATCTTGGACGCAAACCCAGCTTTCTGACACTGGGCCCTACAGTGCGACCCAAAATCCTTTGGTAATCCTCAGATTTCATGATGCCTTGCACACAGTCAAGGCACCCAGTGCCAGAGGCAGCAAAACAACCCCAAAACATCATTGAACCTCCACCATATTTTACCGTAGGTACTGTGTTTTGTTCTTTGTAGGCCTCATTCCGTTTTCGGTAAACAGTAGAATGATGTGCTTTACCGAAAAGCTCTATCTTGGTCTCATCTGTCCACAAGACGTTTTCCCAGAAGGCTTTTGGCTTACTCAAGTACATTTTGGCAAACTGTAGTCTTGCTTTTTTATGTCTCTGTGTCAGCAGTGGGGTCCTCCTGGGTCTCCTGCCATAGCGTTTCATTTCATTTAAATGTCGACGGATAGTTCGCGCTGACACTGATGCTCCCTGAGCCTGCAGGACAGCTTGAATGTCTTTGGAACATGTTTGGGGCTGCTTATCCACCATCCGGACTATTCTGCGTTGCAATCTTTCATCAATTTTCCTCATCCGTCCACGACCAGGGAGATTAGCTACAGTGCCATGGGTTGCAAACTTCTTGATAATGTTGCGCACTGTGGACAAAGGCAAATCTAGTTCTCTGGAGATGGACTTGTAACCTTGAGATTGTTGATATTTTGCCACAATTTTGGTTCTCAGGTCCTCAGACAGTTCTCGTCTCCTCTTTCTGTTGTCCATGCTTAGTGTGGCACAGACAGACACACAATGCAAAGGTTAAGTGAACGTCTCTCCTTTTTATCTGCTTTCAGGTGTGATTTCTATATTGCCCACACCTGTTACTTGCCCCAGGTGAGTTTACAGGAGCATCACATGCTTGTAACATTCTTATTTATCCGCAGTTGTGAAAGGGTGCCAATACTTTTGTCCAGCCCATTTTTGGAGGTTTGTGTGACATTATGTCGAATTTGCTTTCTTTCCTCCCTTTTTTTGTTTTGTCCCAATACACACAAAGGGAATAAACATGTGTATAGCAAAACATGTGTTAATGCAATACGTTTCGTGAGAAATACATGATTTCCTGGAGAAATATCAAGGGTGCCAACAATTTCGGCCATGACTGTATATATATATATATACACAAATCATTGGATTCAGGTGTTCAAGTTAACCTCCATAGCCACAGGTGTATAAAATCAAGCACCTAGGCATGCAGACTGCTTCTACAAACATTTGTGAAAGAATGGGTCCCCCTCAGGGGCTCAGTCAATTCAAGTGTGGTTCCATGATAGTTTGCTGCCTGTGCAGTAAGTCCATCCGTGAACTTTTCTTGCTACTAAATATTCCACAGTCAACTGGTAGTGTAATTAAAACAAAATGGAAGTGAATGGGAGCAACAGCAACTCAGCCACCAAGTGGTAGGCCATGTAAAATGACAGAGCGGGCTCAGCGCATGCTGAAGCACACAGTGCGCAGAAGTCGTCAACTGTCTGCAGAGTCAATAGCTAAAGACCTCTAAACTTCATGTGGCCTTCAGATTAGCACAACAATAGTGCATAGAGAGCTTCATGGAATGGGTTTCCTTGGCCAAGCAGCTGCATCCAAGCCTTACATCACCAAGTGCAATTCAGAGCGTTGGATGGAGTGGTGTAAAGCACGCCGCAACTGGACTCTAGAGCAGTGAAGATGTGTTCTCTGGAGTGACAAATCACGCTTCTATGTCTGGCAGTCCGATGGATGTGTCTGGGTTTGGGGTTGCCAGTAGAATGGTACTTGCCTAACTGCACTGTGCCAAGTGTAAAGTTTGGAGGGGGGATTTTGGTGTGGGGTTGTTTTTCAGGGGTTGGGCTTGGCCCGTTAGTTCCAGTGAAGGGAACAGGCCCTTTCTTGTTCCAACATGACTGCGCATCAGTGCACAAAGCAAGGTCCATAAAGACATGGATGAGCGAGTTTGGGGTGGGGGAACCTGACTGGCCTGCACAGAGTCCTGACCTCAACCCAATAGAACACCTTTGGGACGAATTAGAGCGGAGTCTGCGAGCCAGGCTTTCTTGTCCGATATCAGTGCCTGATCTCACAAATGCGCTTCTGGAAGAATGGTCAAACCTTCCCATAGACACACTCCTAAACCTTTTGGACAGCCTTCCCAGAAGAGTTGAAGCTGGTATAGATGCAGATAGATAGATAGATAAAGGTGGGCCAACTCAATATTGAACCCTACAGACTATGACTGGGATGCCATTAAAGTTCACATCAAAGCATATGTGCGTATAAAGACAGGCTTCCCAATACTTTTGGCAATATAGTATATACAGTATCTCACAGAAGTGAGTACACCCCTCACATTTTTGTAAATATTTTATTATATCTTTTCATGTGACAACACTGAAGAAATGACACTTTGCTACAATGTAAAGTAGTGAGTGTACAGCTTGTATAACAGTGTAAATTTGCTGTCCCCTCAAAATAAGTCAACACACAGCCATTAATGTCTAAACTGCTGGCAACAAAAGTGAGTACACCCCTAAACACAAATACAATAAAAAACACAAATAAAAAAAAATCTAATTGCCTCACAAGGCAATAACAGCAATACATTGATTTATTATCATCTAGCTTTCCTTTTCTTTTCCCCTCTTACTCCAAAGCAACCAATAGATATTATTCATAATATAGCATAAGAACTCTCTGTGACAGACCAACCTAGTCTACTAAGAACATACCCAACCTTTATTAAAAAATTAAAATTAGACTGTGATGTGTCTAACCATTTTTTCCATATTTTAAAAAACTTTTATGAGGCGTTTTGTTGAGCATAGGTATATTTCTCTAACATTACATGTTTATCCTTTTCCCGAATCCAATCCCCAAGGGTAGGAATCCCAACTAGAGGCTATCAACTTTTGTGCCGTAAAAAGTGATTTCGCAATAGCCAGTAGCTGGCCATGATCCAGGTTGTTTGAGTTCACATACCCTAAAAACCATAGAGTGGGATCTGGAATCAACACAGTGTCATATACAAAATTTAAAGGATAAGTTCACCTTTTAAAAAAAAAATTATAAATGCACATTTTTACGCAAATCCGATCGTTACATGTTACACCCTGAATATGGGTGTAACATGTAACATGTTACTAAAGGTGAACTTATCCTTTAACATATCTAGCACTTCCTAACAGTACCAATATAGTTTCAGACATCTCAATAACAGATGCATAAATGAGCCAGGAGATTGACCACATCTTGCACATTCAGAATTTACTCTCCTGCCTACCCTATGCAGCCCTGTACAGAATGAAAAGTTGGGTCACTGTGAGTTGGAGATATCAAAAATAGTACTTTACATTCTGCAACTTTTTTTAAACCAAATCACTCTGTGCTTCTTCCTCCTGAGTTGTCCTTCTTTTAGGTCTGTATAGATCTCTGCAAAAATACTATTATACTACCGGAATTGTTATACTACATTAAATATATTTATCTAACCTATTATTGCAACTCTCATATGCAATTATGACATTTGTTATTTTAAAAAGGAAAAGTAGCGATGATAAGCACTTGTGGGGTTTCGTTTAGTCAATTTTTTTGATCATACATTTTTTGTGGTCCACAGAACTTTGCTGTCTCAGAGAGTTGGGAGGCATATACACTACATCCTATTCTGCAGGAGATATAACCTTGCAGAAGGTATAAAAATCCGTTTCTTGTTAATACATTTTTAACATTTTAAAAAAACACTTGGAAATCCTTTCTGTCCTGGAGGCATGAAATACCTTTGTTGAATATGTCTCCCAAAATGGGTTGGGTGAAAGAAGGATACCCAACATATTATATGGGTATATTTGGGCTAGCAGCAAAGGTATCAGGCTGCTGGACAAGTTGTGGTACACTAATGGCATGGTATGAATCAGGTCTTACAGTCAGATAATACAGAACCAAACTGGGAATCTTACTATGTGCTGGATCTGTGACAATATGACCAGCACTGAGACTGCACACTTCCATTTTCACTTAGCTCTGGGGAAAAAAGTACTTTATAACAAAAACAGAACTTAGTTGGCTTTTGTATATGACATTATATGATACAGCCACACAGACTATCTGGCACGCTGTTTGGCACAGTCTATGGCAGTCTCTTTGGTGGTCTGTATGATGCAGTCATTCCTTAGCATTCTACATGGTCCAATCTCTGTCCAGATCTCTGATAGCTGATGTGGTCCCATCTTTGGTACTCTTTGTGGCATAGTCTATGGCAGTCTGCCTATACAGCCCTTGCCAAAAGTTTTGAGAATGACTCAAATATTAGTTTATCCACAAGGAAACACATGCAGTCATCATTTCTTTGCACAAAAAGGGATTCACAGGCAAGGATATTGCTGCTACTAAGATTGCACCTAAGTCAACCATTTATCAGATCATCAAGGACTTCAAGAAGAGAAGTCCAATTGTTGTGAAGAAGGCTTCAGGGTGCACAGTAAAGTCCAGCAAGTGCCAGGACTGTCTCCTTAAGTTGATTCAGCTGTGGGATCAGGGCACCACCAGTATAAAGCTTGCTCAAGAATGGCAGCAGGCAGGTGTGAGTGCATCTTCATGCACAGTGAGATAAAGACTTTTGGAGAATGGCCTGGTGTCAAGAAGGACAGCAAAGAAGCCACTTCTCTTCAGGAAAAACATCAGGGACAGACTGGTATTCTGCAAAAGGTACAGGGATTGGATTGCTGAGGACTGAGGTAGTCATTTTCTCTGATGAATCCCCTTTCCAATTCTTCGGGGCATCTGGAAAAACCTTGTCCGGAGAAGAAAAGGTAAGTGCTACCATCAGTCCTGTGTCATGCCAACAGTAAAGCATCCTGAGACCATTCATGTGTGGGGTTGCTTCTCAGCCAAGGGAGTGCGCTCACTCAGGATTTTCAAAAGGAACACAGCCACGAAAAAAGAATGGTACAAAAACATCCCTTTTCTCCCAACCATCCAAGAACAATTTGGTCACGAACAATGACTTTTCCAGCACCTTGCTATAAGGCAAAAGTGATCACTAAGTGGCTTAGGGAACAAACATTGAAATGTTGGGTTCATGGCCAGGAAACTCCTTAGACCTTAATCCCATTGAGTACTTGTGGTCAATCCTCAAAAGGTGGTTGAACAAAAAACCTCCCACAAATTAAGACAAACTCCAACTTGATTATGCAAGAATGGGCTGCCATCAGTCAAGATGTGGCGAATTGCAGAGGTCTTGAAAAAGAAGGGTCAGCATTGCAAATACTGACACTTTGCATAAACCTAATGTAATTGTCAATATAAGTCTTATGAAATGCTTGTAATATACTTCAGTATGCCTTAGTAACATCTGACAAACAAATCTAAAAAGCAGCAGACTTTGTGAATAATAATATTTGTGTCATTTTCAAAACTTTTGGCCAGGGCTGTACAGTAGTAGAGTCTTTGCACATGATGCCATATTTATGTATAGAGCAATCTGTATGGTACAGTCTCTGGTAGTCCCACCGTATCGTACTGCCTATATAAATCAGTCTGTATGGTACAGTCTATTGGTACGCTGCTACCATTCTATTTGGAGCAGTCTCTTTGTAACATGTACAATTGCTAGCAGTCTTTCTGTAACATAGCAGTCTCATGTAATACGACAGTCACCTTTTAACGGTTGTCAGGGGTCAATGGAGGTATCTGGCAGGATTTGAATATATGGCTCATTGGTTAGATCAGTTTATGGATTCAGAAGCAGGTTGGGTGTTGTGTTGGAGAATCTGTAAAGAGAAGGTAAACCGATGCCTTCTGCTGGACAGTCTGAGCTTTTGAAGAACACCAGATGAAAATAGAAGAAAACAAGTCTAAAAAAGAAAACTAATGCATCCATCACATCTAAGAATTGAGTCCCCACTTGCAGAACCTGTTCAAAAAAGGGGACCCCAGATGGTGACACGTTTAAGACACGTTTAAGAATCTTGGAGTGCCTACCCCGAGTTGTGATTGGAAGGTGTATGACCCTGACCTTACCATGGCAGTAGATGTCCGCTACCTGATGTAACAGGATAAATCTCACATGTGTATTTTTGACGCACGTCTGGTGAGTGTGCATTTTTTACCCCAGATTCACCGTGTGGTACACTAGAACTCTGCCCCACGCACTCATTAGGATCTATTGGATCCCCACGTTGGGCCTTCATTTATCTTGGGACTTTTTATTCACTCAATTTCACCTCAGTGTGATCTGATATTTGCACTTGATTTTATGCTATAATATGATGTCTATATTTATGTTATTTTAGCGCTGCACCTTATATGTAGGTAGGAAAGCCACTGCAACTACAGGGTGTAAATGTAAGGCCAGGTGCAGGTCTGTAGAACCAGAACCTAACTTACGTTCTTTGGTGTTCTGACTGGTTGACCATCCAGCCATCTCACTTCCCCATTTATCTCCAGCATAACTACTTGGAAGCTTGAATGCAGGGCTAATGGGACTTCTTGGGTTTCCTTCTCGGTATTTGTTTCCAAGCTAGAATATAAGCAGATATATTTGTAACAACAAGCTTAACACATATTGTATTATATTACAATAAAATTATATGGAATGTCTTTATTTTCTTGCTAAACAATTTCACATTTTTTTAAACAAACCATCCAGCTGTTTAAAAATTTCAGAAGTAAACAGAATATACCTGAAAATTGGCTAAACCCATTCAATTTGTTTATTTAAAACAGCAGCTAGTCATCTGCTTGGCTCAAGACATCTGCATATGAGATCTTGTTACTGTTATCTCATATATCCTATATAAGACTGGGGTAGGAGGGCATTTGTATTGATGCCCTAAGGACAGGTAATGCCTTCTTCCAAATTAAATATATTATTACTTTGCCATATGGTCCATCTATCTGGCTCTCTTCCGTTGATACTACATCAAGAATATTATATGGGACGTAGCCCTCTTGCCCAATGCTGTTTCTCAGCTTCCACCACTGTTTGTTATCTTCCAGAATCTGCAAGAAAAATACAAAAAGAAAACATCTAACACCTTAAATATACAGCAGAATCAAAAAGCTTGGCCTGTAGTCATCTGGTCATCTTTTGAAATTTGAAGAAAATAATAAAATTCATAAAAACAATATTACCTCCAGTACTTCATCTTTCATTACTGACAGTTCGTTGGCATTTCTGGCAGTGAAGTCATAACGAATTTTGGCGCATTTCTGTGGCTGTGCAGGCAGTGGTGCTTCATAACTGTTTAACAAAATATGAAAGAAGACTATGATTAATAAACTTTCTTGACATTGCTGGGAATTATAGGTGACCCTTAAAAACCTAGCACGATTAAAAAATCATTAATATGTTATCATTAATATAAATATTTAAAAATGTTGGTAATAAACTTTCATATTTAAAGGTACAATAGAGGAATAGAAGTATGAGTAAAGCGAATACTTTTTTTAAATTTTGGGTAGAGTGGAGAACATTTAAAGCAGATCTACACAATAGATTTTTTACCATAATGCATTCACTGCATAAAGGTCCAAAAAATACCCCACTACCTGTTTCCCCCCCCCATCCCTAAACATTTACCTGACTCCTTTCACTGATCTGGCTTTGTACCGGCTGCAGTACCGCTTTTCTCACTTCCTAGATTCACAGAAGACACTGAGAGCAGTGGGAGCCAAAGGCTTCTGTTGCTGTCAGTCAAACTCCTATGAGAAGGGAGCAGGGATGTGACTTACCAGTGCTGTGTGTGTCTATGGATGCACACAGCCTGGCTCAGAAGCCAGCGTGCACGGGTGATCCCATAGCACATGGCTTAATAAGGGGCACTCGAGGGAGGATTAAGAAGCGGACAGCACTGGCAAGGGAATGCCAAAAAGGAGGTAAGGGACCGGTCTGTAGAATAGGGTTATATGTAATAGCACCACCTGGTCTCCTCCACTGCACTGTGGGTCCTGTTAGTGCCCCTTCCCTTTAAAAGATGGTTGCAATAACATCACTCCATCTGGGCCTTTGACAAAGTCTTGATAACGAAACATATCAGGTGGAGCTTGATGACGCAACCAGAAAATGTTGTGAGAGCTACTGAAGGAGCTAGAGACAGGCTCTGGATGAATTTGTATCCTTGTGCACGTGTCTTGGGCACCTTTTGTGATTGTATCTTTTTATATTTTTACCTTCAATCAACATTTTAAACAGAGATCACTATTAGTTTTTACGTTATCCTTGAAGAATATACAGTATCTGTGCCTATCTGTGAAGTGCAGGAGACTGAGTGATGATATTGCAGCCATCCTTTAGCCCTGGGTCACACTGATGCGGTGCAGAATTTGCAGCGTTTTCTGTGCGAATTCCAAACCGCATCAGAATTGCACCATGCACAACTGCTGCAGGTGTGTATGTTAAGTTAACAACACCCCAAAAGCGATCGCAAAAAACGGTGCAATGTGCAGAATCAGATCACATTGGTGTGAATACCCATGCGATCCGATTCTAGTGCGGACCAAAAAAAGGGTCCTACACATTTTTGGTGCAGGTGCGGTGTGATTAGAGCCATAGAAAAAATGTATGGCTCCAATCGCACCGCACACAAATCACATGTGATTTGCACAGGAATGCAGTGCAGTTCCTGTGCGAATCACATGCGATATACAGCACAGATTATATATGTGAACCCAGGCTCAAAGGGAAGGAGTGCTAACAGGAACTACTGTGCAGTGGAGGAGACCAGGTGGCACTATTACGCATATCCCTTTAAAGGAGAAAGGTGCAGTATGGACCTATGGTAACCCATTCCCACTGTGCAAGGTGAAAGACCACCTTGTTATTAAATTGGCAAATGACCACAAAGTGGTGGTGTTTTTTAATGCAGAATCCATGTGGAACAGTATATCAATATTGAGCAATGAAAAGCACATTGCATACTTTTGGGTTTAAAAAGGGACATTATCATATACTTTTCAAAAGTATGACTTTTATGGTTTTTATTTATTATTAAATCCTGCGTTGCACTTAATTTTTGTTTATTTGGTTTTCTGCTAAGATCATCACTTGTGACCTCAAGCCAAGTGTAAGAAAGCTTTTGTCTGTATAAAAAAGAAAAAGTTAACTTGGCTAAGATGTCTAAACAGAAAGGCACAAGTGTATGGCGCAATCCTAGGCCTATAGTAATAAAACTCCCCAATGAGTCAATTTTTGAAAAAAGCTAAATAAGTCCATAACAGTCCATAATGTGAACAACCATAATAAAGCTGATGGCAGCACAAAGATAGGGAGTTCCACTGAGAGACAGGAATTGATCTCTGGAATGCAGTAGAAAAACAACTTTAATCAGCAGCCAAATTTACACTCACATAGTTCCATGTTAAGAGTGCTTGTCCGTATGGTTGCAGCTACTGGAAGGATTGTCCACCCTCAAGGGATCTGTTGGTAGCAGCTAGCAGCGGAGATGGAAACGCCAGAGAGCCTCTCGTCAGCTGGTGTACGAAGTCATCAGTGATTCCACATTTCCATCTCCACTGCTAGATGCTGCCGACAGATCCCTTGAGGGTGAATAATCCTTTCCATAGATGCAACCATACTAACAAGCGCTCTTAATGTGGAATGTAAGTATAAATTTGGCTGCTATATTAAAGTTGTTTTATTACTGCACTTAGTGGCGCCCCCTTGTATTCTTCTAAGAGTCTGTGTCTGACTCAGATTCTTAGTTAAATAGAACCAGAGGCAAAACTATTTTTTAAATTTGGACAGAGTAAGGGAGGGTTCCCTTGACAGTTTTTTTTGCAATCTGCATCCCATTGAGGAGATCTCCCTTCACTTCCTGTCTCATAACAGTGAAAGGAAATCCCTCCAAAGTGAGAGATATTCCTGAAAGTTACCAGAACGAATGTCCCCATTGGAGGATTCCCCCTGTATTCCTGTTCTGGTGACCATTCAAAATAAGACATTTTCTCTCACTTTCACTTTTGGTGATAACGGTCACCAGGACAATTAGTGAGGGTGAATCACCCTAACAGGGACACAGACAGAAATAAAATCCCGACAGGTATTCTAATACATCTCCACTCTATTAAAAAAAAAAAAGAAAATGTTTGCCTTCTGTTATACCTTAAAGTGGTTGTAAACCTCAGACACAAATATGAATAAAGCATATCCCTCTATAGTGTGTACTTGTCCCAATCCACAGCACTAAGTGTCATTTCTGCCTGCTGCCTCATTTCTCAGCTATCAGCATGAGTCACTTCTGACATGTTTTTATGGAACCAAGAGAAACATGGTGACAGAGGAGGGGCACAGCCTGTGATTAACAGCCTCAGCTCTGTTCATGTGTGCTGTGTGAAAGGGGTGTGTCTCTTCCTTCCAATCAGCTCTGAGTTCTCCTCACTGCTGTAACTTCAGCCCCCCCGCCCCCTGCTTTTCAGAGCTTTGAGATGCTGTGTAAATTCTGCACTTTGAAAAAATGTAGGGGGACAGACATTTTAGATAAACAGGTACAACTTATGTAGGAGGATTTGTTTAATCTCTGTGTATCCCCTGAGTCCAGTCACTTCACTGGGTATATGGAAGGGTTTACAACCACTCTAACTTCAGCAATACTCACGTGGTAAGTTTAGGGCCTGCGTTGTATTCTGGCTTAATTTCAGGCTGAACTGGTGAAGGCTGCTGTCTGAAAGATGGAGTCCGATAAGGATTTGCACTTGGAGGAGAAGCCTGGAAGACACAAATTGGACATTTAAATCACATTCAGTGTGACACTTATGATTTTATATGGGTTATCAAATAGATACACCCAATGCCAAGTCCACACTGTAATTGGACATTAGACCATAGCAACCAACAGTTTCCTTTCACTGTTCTAACCCCGGAGCCTCCAAACTTTGAACAAAGCGTCTTTTTACTGTTCTTCAGACTTTAGGGGGGTTGGACTGTGGCCAGCAGGAGTAAAAATGCAGCAGCTTCAGTAAGATTAATCAATTCTTCAATGCCTGCTGGTGGTCAGCGAGAGTAGGAAAATTACATAGTGTCTGTTGTCAGCAGAAGGAGCAATAGTGCCCCAATGTTGGTGTCAATGGGAGGAATAATGCCCCATCGTTGGTGTCAATGGGAGAACCAGTACCCCATCACTGGTGTCAGTGGGAGGAATATTGCCTCATTGTTGGTGTCAGTGGGGGGAAAAGTGCCACATCTTTGGTTTTAGTGGGAGAAATAGTGTCCCATCATTGGTGTCAGTGGGGGGAAAAGTGTGTCATCTTCAGTGGGAGTAAACAATACCTCAATGTCCACTAGTGGTCAGTGGGAGTAGAAAAAAATCACATAGTGCCTGTGGTCAGTAGGAGGAGGAATGGTGCCCCATCGTTGGCGACAGTAGGAGGAATAGTGCCCCATCATCGATGTTAGTGCAAGGAGTAGTGCCCCATAATTGCTATCATAGGGAGCAATAGTGCTCCATCGAGGATCTCTCCAAACTTTTAACAAAGGACCTGTTTATTGTCCTTCAGACTTTAGGGGGATTGGACTGTGGCCAGCAGGAGTAAAAATGCACCAGCTTCAGTGGGATTAAACAAAGCTTCAATGCCTGCTGGTGGTCAGTGGGAGTAAGAAAAGTACATAGCAGCTGTGGTCAGTAGGAGGAGCAATAGTGCCCCAATGTTGGTGTCAGTGGGAGGAATAGTGCCCCATCATTGGTGTTAGTGGGAGGAGTAGTGCCCCATAATTGTTGTCATTGGGAGCAATAGTGCCCCATCGTGGGTGTCAGTGGGAGGAATAGTGGCACATCTTTGGTTTTAGTGGAAGGAATAGTGCCCCATCGTATGTGTCAGTGGTAGGAATAGTGGCCCATCATTGGCATCAGTGGAAGGAATAGTGCCCTGTCATTGCTCTCAGTGGAAAGAATTGTGCCCCATCAATGGTGTCAGTGGGAGGAATTATGCCCTACTGTTGGACTCAATGGAAGGAATAGTGCCTCATTGCTGGTGTCAATAGGAGGAATAGTGCCTCATATCATTGGGAGGAATTATGCCCCACTGTTGGAGACAACAACCGTTCTTATTGCCTGGTAAGGGTTACTTTACATTTTGCATTATCATTATTCTTTATGGATACATTCCAGTATGTATATAGGTATATTTGGGAAGTGTAAAGTGTGTTTGTTTTCTGAAATGCATGCTAATGATAATTATGTACTCAAATATGCTCCATTTGAGAGCATAATCCATTGGCTAGGACCACATCCAGTGGCTTTGAAGCCACAGGTACATCTCAGAAGGCTCTATAATTAGTGTTTTTTCTGTGATAATGCTCAGCTGTGAAGAATGTACCTGCTTAAAGTACCGGTATATCTAAACCCTAGAGAAAAAATGTACATACATTGGGGTTGCCAGACCTAAGATATGTTGGCTGAATTTCTTAAGACTAATTACTTTTTGATCCTGACAGAAATGCAATGTCCGTGTAGCTTCCTGTGTACAAAACTCCAATCTCAAATAATGTTATAAGCTTCACCAGCTGTCCTCTGTGAACTAGAAAGAAACTCCTCTTTCTGAAATGGAGATGAGGAGAAAGGGATATGTATGTGGTCCAAATCAGGAGTGAGCAGCCTAGTTTGACAATGCTCTATAGATATAGTCAGGTGAGTGAACAATGCCACCCTATGGCAGGAAGTGTATTACTATCTGGATCACCAGGTGAAAATGAATAGGGAAAAGTCTGAAGAAAAACCCCAGTGAACTAGAGGGATATTTAAATTTTGTTGTCGAGTTTAGATACACTTTACAACTTATTTTATTTATAATCACAAAGCTATTCAACTTAGGGTTTAAAGTCTGTGAAAAAAAAAGGTGATTCGCTGCAGTTCTGCGCAGGCTATGCATTTCCTTCCATAGACAAAAGAAAATGGTTCTAACCCATACTTTATGCAAAAATAAAAAAAATTCTGGCTGCAATTGAGTTTTAATATAAATTATGTGACATTTTTAGAAATATACAGTAATTGTCTTAGATTAGAATTAAAGACAAAACTTTTTTCATTTTGGGATTTTGTTTTTTTTATGCTATCTGCGTTCCACTGTGGATATTTCCATTCAATTTCTGTCTCATAGCCAAAAGCAGGAAGTGAGGGGAAATCTCTCTGCAGCCGGGTGCCCCTCCAGCTGTGTGCCGTTCTCTGTCACTTCCCCCTTCCTTGCCACCGTGCAGCAAGCACTTCTGTGCCCAAAAAGGAGGAGAGCACTTCTGTGCCCACTCTCCTCCTCTCTCCCCTCCCCACTGCTGGGTGTGTGACTGCAGCAGCTGCGTTGTGACAGGGGAGAGGCACAGCTGCAGGCTCTGTGTTAAGATTCCTCCCTCCCTCTTGACAGCAGTACAGCAATGACTCAAGCCAATCAGTGGAAGGGAGGCAGCTCCGTGAATGATGATGCAGCCTCATGGAACCCTTAGTTTGTGGATGCTCCTGGCTGCATCAGTGACCACATTACCCAAAAAAGCCCTGCACCAGAGAAGGGGAGAGCAGAGTTTCCTGGGCAAAATGTGCAGAGGTCAGCCAGTCTAGTGCAGGGAGACAGGGATTGAGGACCCATCACTGAGGTGTCTGCACCTAAACCAGAGTACTGAGAAACTGAGCAGCTTTTGCTGTGCTGAGAACTGGAGAATACAGAGCTGTGACCTGTGTGCTGAGGGACTGAGCCACTTACAGGATACTATCTTTGCTGTGCTGAGGACTTGAGTCGCCCCAAGCAACCCAGAAGTGACCAGATGGTGAGCTGCAATATCGCTGGGACTAGTGAGCTGCTGTTGTGTGGATTCACTATCTGCTGCTAGAGAGACTGAGCCCTTTATTAACTGACCATAAAACCATCTAGTAGTCATTTGCTGCCTGCAGGCTTCACTGGGACTATTCCCATGTGCACCAACGGTACAACTGGGCCCCAACAATAGCCAGCTGAAGAGCTAGGACTGTCCTTATACAATTGCTACACACAGACCTTTTCCTATTGCTTATGCTTAGAGGTACGTCTCAGGGGACATTGCACCATATCCTAGCCATTCTCCTAGAGTGCCCTCTAAACCAGTTATATCATTATCATTCATGTTGCTGGTAATGTTTATATGCACTATTTAATGCTGACTTTGCTGATTTAGGGGGTGACTCCAGTCTAGTGGTACAGAACTCTATTCTGAGTTAGCTTGGCATAGCAATTACACTGTCTAGCAAACTGTGTCTCAATCTACCGTCTGCATGCTCATTTATATTCACACCATCATTTACTCCAACCTGAACCACACATTGAGTTAATTTATCAGTAAAATCTTATCTCTAGTTCCTGGTGCTAATTTCCAGCTAAGTTAAAGGTATCTATATACTTGTGTTCTTATAAGTTCTTGCAGTAACTTTAATTTAACCAGGTGTGTCAGGGGGGCTGAGGTTTTCCTGGGAGTCGAGGTGGAGAACAGAGAACCCAAATGACCAAGCAGCTCCTTCAGGGGGTAGCACTACATTTCAAAAGTGGGGGAATCCCAAGTTTTCACTAGAACTAGTGTCCCTATTTATAGATTTTCCCTCCATTACTGTTCTGGTGACAAGCCAAAATTTGAATCTTTTACTCTCAGCGGTAACAGTAAACAGGACAAATAGGGGAAATCTGCCTAACAGGAGCACAGACAGCAATAAAACCGCTCAGGTGTTCTAATCCCTCTCCACTCTATCTAAAACTAAAAAAAAAAAGCTTTGCTTTTAATTATACTCGATGTTTAAACCCAATATTCCAGTGTGCATTACTACTGTGTTAACTGCTGAGTTAGCCCGAGTCCACATCTCCAGAAGTCCAAACAACCCTGTAAGTGCTACATTCTTTGGTGTGCTGCAATGTCAGTACAATCTCAGTAGCTGATGTTAAAATCTAACACAAACATGCACACAAGCACAAACACATTAACCAGGTGCCCCTCTGTCATGCCTAAGGATAGTTTATAGGTTGAAACAATGAGGGTACACTTCAAACAGCACATTCACAAACCAGTTCTAGTAGAAAAAACATTTGCTGAGATTTGTAGGGACACAGGAGGTGCCACTTACATTTCTAGGTCCATGGTTTTCTATTGGTTTGGGTGGCTGCAACACAGGTATTAATTGTTGTTAGTATTATTAGTAAAATTAGGAAATGATAAGGTGATTATACATAAATAGTGACATACAATTTATGAAATAAAGAGAGCATTTTCTTGGAATGGAAAAGAGGATATGCTAGTCTGTTCACATCATAGATATAGAGTAAGGTGTGGTTAGTTAGGGTGGTTTAGGACCTTCTTGTAAGAGGAATGCATCAGTACAAGTAACAGAAGGCTTATCTTGGAAGAATTATATGTATGGGAAGTCTACCAGCGTGTATAGTGCCAAAGAAAATGAATAGGTTGATTCAAGATAAAGATCTGTAACAGGTTTAATTAATGAACTGAAAGACACATAAAAATACTGTAAAACTTAATACTAGGCTCAGTTCACCAACATAAATACATTATTTAACTCCATGAATTTATCTCATGATATTTTTTTCCTAAAAATATTCAACTTATAAACAGAAATATAGTTTAGGCAGGATTATTATTTTATCTTACAAAATATTTTTTATCATAAGAAAAGGCAATTTTTTCTGCTCTATCTGTATCTTAAATGCTCTGATATATAGCATGACATGCCTATGGTATAATATTAATATGCCACCCTGGTTTGTATCCCTCATATAACCAACCTATATGTAGAGCTTACCTCTTCATGGATCTTGGGTTTAAAAGGCTCTGGTGGATGTCCTATGTCTAGCTCCCAAGGAGCTCCCTGGAAGATGTCTGGAGGTGGTATCCAACCATTGTTGAATTTTGGAATGTACTGAGGAATCAGAGGCTCTCTTGGCCATTCTGCCCTGGAATCAAAAGTGTTTTTCTTTGTTAGTTGTCTAGAACTACATATCTATTACAATTTGAGATATCTTTAAGATATTGTATTCATCTATGTAGTGTGGAATGTTCTACAGTATTTTGCGTGGAGCCCACTATATCTGATAAAGGTCACACACACATACTAATGTCAACTATAGACATTGATAAACCGATTAGTACAATGAATATGTTTTTAAATCAAGGAGGGTAAATTGGAATACCCTAAGGAAAAATCATTCACTTTGTGCAGATAGAGTCCCATGTAGAACCCCAGCACTGTATGACACGGGGACTGTTCAATTAGTCATAATCTAGGAATATAACTTTCATAACCTGTGCTGAATGTGCCTTAGCCTGCTTCATGAGCTACCATTTTGAGGGACCGTCCTTACACGTTGTTCTCTCTGATGTGCTTGGTGATTTGCTGTACCTGGCATGTAGTATTGTTTTTATATTCTACTGTACAAATTCGATAAATGTTCTTCTAGAAAGAAAATCTACCAGTGACATGGAAAGAGTTACCTATGTGAATCCTAACAATTAATCCAAGTAACTACGTAAGAGATGCATCATTCCATATAAAAAGAGTTATCAGTTAGGATCCTTGCATCACAGAGCCATCTTGACAGAGGCCAGATCCTGAGCAATAGATCTGCATAAAACTTTAATTTTCCTGTTTACTTACCTTGATTTGGTCCATCGTTCTCCCAGAGCATCCCATGTCTGCATTTCTTTTGGGGTGAGATGCCCCCTTAGAAAATCTGTAGCGTCTTTTGAAAGGAGAGGACAGGTGATTGATCTTCCCAAATCTGGACCTCCTGAGCTCTGCATTATCTGTAGGAAATCGCACATATAAACTGTACAGCGCATGCACATGCAGATCTAGCCAGTTGGCTAGAAAGAAGCTGTAAAAAATACAGCACATGCATTTATATTCATAAATCACCTATACCCTTTGCCAGACACAATGAATAACACAATGGCAAGGACTGTGTTAATATAAGCTACATGTAGTATGTTTTTTACAGACAGGATGACACAGAAAAAGAAACAGCTCACCAGCTCCAGTGGCCCAAATAGGAAATGGATAAGCTCTGCAGCACTAGGATTCTGGATATGTTTTCTCAGCTTTGCCTGAAGAAACACAATATGCAAACAAATAAATATAGAGTTCAAGGAATATTTTTAGAAGTCAAAAGCAAGCATTGATTAATATCAAACACTGATAAGAACAAGGGTTCTGGTCTTGAACTTGTCAATCCAGGATCACCTTGTAGCAGAACTGCTGCATCTTCAAAGAAAGTGGGCAATTTGAGGTGTGGCATCTTGTATAGATGTCCCATGAATGGCTACCTGTGAAGATCTATTATATGTATTTATATAGGAAAAGATCAAGGAACATGCTAAAGTGATATAATCACTTGTCCTTAGAAAACCTTGGAATCCATCAATGTTAGATGTTGGCCAGGCAGACATGAATGGGCAAATATGGGTACATCTGTGCTGACATGTTTAGTTTATAGACCCCCAAATTTTAGGCTGTATGAAAATGAAAATAAAAATAAATTACAAACAGCAATAACACATTGAATAATCAGTTAAAGCATGAAGTACAGAAAATTATAACATATTCTTATTTGCAAACTCATAAACCAAAAAAACAAATACAGTATATAAAATAAATCAAAAAGGTTTTGTATGCCTCTCAAAGAATTCAAACTCAAAGAATACTAAATGAAAAAAATGAAACCTTCTTAATTTACCCCTCTCCCCTTAGAAAAACAGTCTCTAAAATAAAAAATGGATTGTTTTTATTGTTAATCAAATTTTGCCTAAGCAGTTCAATGAGAGAAATTTTGAGTTCTGTAAGTTCTCTGCAAAGTTAATTTCACCAAATCATTGTGCTCTTCCCTAGCAGTGACCATGAGGGGAAACTATTTTCTTCTAGAATTTACATGTGAATAGCTCAAGACTTTTTTCAAAGTCAGAGAAAGAGGTATTGTATGCATGTACAGCATTCCATTGTCTGGGACAAACTACACATATTTAATTGTATTTTTACCAAGAGGTTAATAGCCAGCTTGATCTTCTGATAGCAGTCGATGAACTCCAGCTCAGTAGGTGGCCGAGACCGTAATGTCAGGACTCCCTCTATGATTTGAAATTGCAGAAAATGATTATGTTATTCAGGCATTTCCAAAATGCACATAAAACAAATATGCTCCTTTCCCAATTGCAAAGATGTAATTGTAAATAGTTTTTTACTTCAAGCAAATTGGTTGATATACTGAAAGAAATTTTTAAAGTGAACCCCATTTTAAAATTACAAAAAACTGGGGGGCGGGGCTCTAACAAGCAAAAATCTACAACAGCTAGTTCCTGAAGTTGTGGTACCCTGTTTCAGAATGGCTTCCTATGGAGCCACCCTACACTGTGAACATCAACAGAAACACACAGCTCCAAAGCCTAGAAAGGTGAGGCACCGCTCTGCTCCTCTTTCCTCCCTTTTCCAAGCTAACAGACAGGCTGGAGACTGCACTGTCCACTCCTAACTCTTTTCTGTGAAGACTGGAAGTTCAGGGAAGTAGCACTAAGAAAGCAGGAGCCGAAAGCATTGAAGAATGGGAGAGAATTTTAACAGTTTACTGGGAGGTGTTTATATTCACATGTTCAATGTGTTAAGGTAAAAACACTGAGGGTTTTATACTACTAGGAAGCTAAATGCACCATTTTGCAATATAGGCTGTGTGTACTAAGAAAATGCAATCTGAGCATATGATGAAAAAAAGCATAAAGCAAGATAGCTTCTAGAAAAGCTGCTTGTTAAGGAGATCTAAATTTATGTACATATCTTGACTTTACTGCTTCTTCCTTTCACACTCCAGCTCAGCTGTAGAGGTACTACAAGAGCCTGATACCAGGTAAAATTTAGGAATTTTTATTGCTTGCACATTAAAAAAATATACATTTGATGATGTATTAATGATTACATAACTGCATGTCTGTCTGTTTGGATCTTTTATATCTCTTAAAAACACACAAAAGTAAGGATGTAGGAGAACAACACATAAAATCACACAAACTATTTAATTTTTGGTTTTAGGACGAAGTCTAGAAAACATAATCTGCTTACCACTTTGGTATGAAACTATAGAAACAGTGTCTGGAGTAGGGCGGTGGCACAGTAACAGTTACGAACCGATAATTACCTGCTGGCCCTTTCTTTTTATTCTTTTTGCCTTTCTTCCTTGCATTCAGCTGCTTGAAAGCTTCAGCTGCTTTTTGGAGTTTTGCCACAAAGAATTCTATGTCATCCAATGTGCAGTTTAAGCATTGCTGTAATAGAGATGCAAGTATTACCATAAGAAACTTCATTACAAAAATGGAAAAGACACAAATAACACCCTGACTCTCTGACTCCAAACGATCCTCTTATCCATGAATAAGGAAACTACATCAATTAGATTTAGCCAAAAATTGTATGTACAGGGAAACCTACAAAATGAAACCTTCCCATTCCTAACTGCAACAATGGCAATACATCAATAGCCTGCTTTAAGCTACCTATAGATATAAGAAGCATTGCACTTTATGATTTTTCACATTATATATACACATTAAAGGATGGTGACACACAGGATCAAGTGACATCTTAGGAGGTTATGAATGAGCTGGCACCCTCAGCTGGTAAAACTGAGGGCAAAAGTCTATATCCAACCTAACGAACAGGTAAAGTTCCTGAATAAGAGTGACACTATACTGATAAAGCACATATACTTGCTCCCCTGCACATCATACGACAGTCTGTCAAAAGAAAGATAAGTTTGTTCATCTACATCTATACAGTATTTGAATGTTTACAAGTATATAAACTGAAGTATTTTATATATATATATATATATATATATATATATATATACACATACACACACACTGCATATTGTATATTTATATATATATTTTGTATAAATGTATATATATATATACTATTTTTTATAAATAATAAAATAACAAATAAACATTTAATAGATGTGCAATCATGACATACATTTTGCTGAGTAACCTGGATTGAAAATCCAGATGGATCTACGTGTGTAGAGCAGTTAGGGCATATTCCATCCCATTCAACTATGCTTTCTACTGAGGTCTATTAACAAAATCAGCCATTCCCAGCAAAGCAGCAAGTCAGCCTGATGAAAATATGGAACATTAGCTTATGAACCATTCATATTTCATATTTACCTTTCTAATAATATAAAAATAGAATTGCTATTATAATCTCTGTACATATTAAATACAAAATTAAATAATGTGAGGGAGAGACCAATATCTATAGGAGAGAGGCCATTATCAGTGTATATTCCATCTTACAGCTGCATTTAAATGGTATTCACTAAAAGCAGGCAGCAGTGTGGAGCTTTCAGTGTCACATGGGGTTCTGTCTGTTTAACTCTGCAGAGAGCACACAGCAGAATACCTACAGTAAACCCATACTACTGCTTTTTAAACCATTCTTTATTGTAATTTTTTTCAAAAAATAATGTTTAACGAGAAACATAACAAAAGTTGAACTTTCTGTGATATTATTTTTGCTATGTTTCAATGTACAGTTATGGCCAAAAATATTGGCACCCCTGCATTGTATCAGATAATGCACCAATTTCGCCCAGAAAATTGTTGCATTTACAAATGTTTAGGTATTCTCATGTTTACTTCTTTTGTTTGTATAGGTATGACACAAAAAAAGTGGAGAAACAAACAGCAAAATCTGACACATTCCAAGCAAAACCCAAAAAATGGACAAAATTACTGGCACCTCAATTTAATATTTCGTAGCACATCCTTTGGAAAAAATAACAGAAATCATTCGCTTCCTGTAACCAGCAATGAGTTTCTTACACCTCTCTACTGAAATTTTGGACTACTCTTCTTATGCCAACTGCTCCAGGTCTCTCAGATTGGAAGGGTTCCTTTTCCCAACTGCTGTTTTGAGATCTTTCCACAGCTGTGCTGTGGGATTGAGTTCTAGACTCATTGCTGGCCAGTTCAGTACTCTTCAGTGCTTTGTCTTAAACCATTTCTGGATGCTTTTTGACATGTACTTTGGGTCATTGTCCTGTTGTAAGACCCATGACCTCTGACGGAGACCCAACTTTTTGACACTGGGCCCTACACTGCACCCCAGAATTCTTTAGAAGTCTACAGATTTCATAATGCCATGCACACAGTCAAGACATCCAGTGCCTGAAGCAGCAATACAACTCCAAAACATCAGTGAATCTCTACCATGTGTGACTGTATTCTTTTCTTGAAAGGCCTCATTTCTTTTTCTGAGTAAAATGAAGGGCTTTACCAAAAAACTGTAATTTTGTTTAGTCTGTCCACAGCACGTTCTTACCAAAGGATTTTGGCTTCCTCGGGTAAGTTTTGGCAAACTCCAGTCAGTCTTTTTTATGTTTCTTTGTCAGCAGTGGGGTTCTCCTGGGTCTCCTACCATAGAGTCTCTTTTCATTCGGATGGTGACATATAGTGCAAGCTGACACAGTTGTACCCTGTGCCTGAAGGTCAGCTTGAATTGGCCTGGAAATTGATCAAGGTTCTTTATCCACCATTCAAACAATCCTTTGTTGCAATATTTGATAATTTTTTCTCTTTTGTCCACATCCAGGGAGATTAGCTACAGTGCCATGGGCTGTAAACTTCTTCACAATGTTGCACACAGTGGACACAGGAACATTAAGATCTCTGAAGATGGACTTGTAACCTTGAGATTGTCCATGCTTTTCAACAATTTTTGTTCTCAAATCCTCAGACAATTCTTTGCTGCTCTTTCTCATCTCCATGCTCCATGCGGCACACAGACACACACAACAGAAAGGTTGAATCAATTTTTCACCATTTTAACTGGTTTCTGGTGTGATTTCTATATTGTCAGCACCTGTTAATTGATACAGGTGAGTTTAATTACAAATTACTGGAGCATCTCAAACTTGGAATGCAAGTATTTCTTACAATTTTGAGTAGGTGCCAATAATTTTGTTCAGTCCATTTGTGGGGTTTTGCATGGAATGTGTCAGATTTGGCTTTTTGTTTCTCCACTTTTTTGTGCCACACCAATACAAACAAAATAAATAGACATGACTCGCCATGACTGTATACTACTGCTTTTTAATTGTATCCCTATATGTCTATAGCCTACTTTAGAACGTTTGAGATGCTCTTTTTTTAGGAAAAGGGAAAAATGGTTGTACTGCCCATCAGCATCTTATTATCATTTTCAAATATTTATTGATAACCACGCAATAAAGTTGTAGTGTCGCTTACTGTTTCTCTTTCAATTTTTTTTGCTAGCGCTTCCCTGGATTCCTCTTGCTCCTGGGAGATGTTACTTCTTCGATCAAACTCTGCCAATGAAAGCAAAAAAAAAATATATGCTACCATCTAGAAAATAAAAAGCTGTAGATACTCTGTTAGGCATATGAAACAGTTCTTATTTATTGCATATTTTTGCATGTCACAGACCTCACGAAATTAGCCCGAAAATTTATGAGCAACAGAAAAAAAGGTACTACACTTTTACTTTACCCAGCGGTCACATCAAAGCCGATTTTGAAATCGTGCGACTTACAGTGAAGTCGCACGATTTTAAAATCGGGTGACCTGCCAATTTCATTGCGATTTGCAAGACATCTGACACAGATGTCTACGCAAATCGCAACAAAAGTAGTGCATGCACTACTTTAATAATAGGTGCGGCTCTGACCAAGTCGGAACTGCAACGATATGACTGCTCTAATAGCGGACAATAGGGTGTGACGTGGCATACGAGTTGCGATGCATGTAAATCGCATGCCAAATCGCACCTGATGTGAACAGGGGCTTAATAGAATAATCAAGCATGTTCAATATGGTGAGGAGAAAAATATATCAGAATATACTTTTCGGTTATCTGATTTCTGTGAAGAGAAACCAGATTAGTTGCTTTTTGACATTCTAAATGTACTCTTCAGTTGTTTTTGAGACTTACTCAGCCATTGATAAACATTACAATGTATTTATTCAATCTCTGTACAAACTAATTTAGATTTACCAACAACTAGGCTTTACAATGGACTACCTGGATCAGAATGCATTCAGTGTATATTCAAATTGTTAGGTCCGTGTGCTACATTATTGTTGGTAATGGTAAATTAAATTGTACAATCAGATTGCAACATACATGGCCATTTAAAGCCAAACTCTAGGCAAACAAATAAGTACACAGATGTCTAGGAGCTGATTTTCTTGCATGTTTTGTTTATTTTGACCATTCAGTCATGGGATTTATACAGCCCTGATACACAGCCATCTCGGTGACCTGACATTTCTCTGCTGCATTTAAGCAACACATTTTGGTCACCTCCCTTCCTGGCATATGATTGGACAGTGGAAGAGCAGCAACAAATACATGAGGCCATCTCTTCTTCCTACTTCTGTCAGAATGCTCCTTTTCAGCACATGTGAATGCAGGACACCTGATTAGCTGCTAGTGCTGCCTCTCCATTTCCTAGTATAACTATTGCTGTACAAGGGTTTAAAAGTTGCTGAAATTTGCTGTTCAGGTATTTATACTAGTTGCATTAAAAATAAATATAACACATTTTAATACATTAAAGATCCATAGGCATATAAAATTGGTATTTTTACGATATACAGTATATGGATGGAGTTCAGCTTTAAGAGTTTGAAGATTGTAAATTATATTTTACCAATCTCATTGGCTGCAGCTGGTGACATCACACGATTTTTGTTATCTCTGTAGGCTGGTTTGGGGGCAGTGGAGGGTGGCAGGATTGATTCTCTTTGCTTGATTTGCTCCTGGTTAATTCTACAATCAGAAATAACAAATTCATAGCAGTCACAAAGATATATTGTTGTTTCACAGAACCACATAAGAAAGGAACAAAAAGGCATTTATCCTGTGGCCACCAAGGACAACTTAATAGAATCAGAGCTTTCCAGTATGAATGAAGTACCTCCCAGTATGTGCTATATATACACTATATTGCCAAATGTATTGGGACACCCCTCCAAATCATTGGATTTAGGTGTTCCAATCACCTCCATGGCCACAGGTATATAAAATCAAGCACCTAGGCATGCAGACTGCTTCTACAAACATTTGTGAAAGAATGGGTCACTCTCAGAAGTGTGGTACCGTAATAGGTTGCCACCAGTGCAATAAGTCCATCCGTGAAATTTATTGCTGATAAATATTCCACGGTCAACTGTTAGTGGTATTATAACAAAGTGGAAGCAACTGGGAACAACAGCAACTCAGCAACGAAGTGGTAGGCCACGTAAGATGACATAGCGGAGTCAGCGCATGCTGAAGCACACAGTGCGCATAAGCAGTCAACTGTCTGCAGAGTCAATAGCTAAAGATCTCCAAACTTCATGTGGCCTTCAGATTAGCACAACAGCAGTGCATAGAGAGCTTCATGAAATGGGTTTCCATGGCCGAGCAGCTGCGTCCAAGCCTTGCATCACCAAGTGCAATGCAAAGCTTTAAATGCAGTGGTGTAAAGCACGCCACCACTGGACTCTAGAGCAGTGGAGACGTGTTCTCTGGAGTGACAAATCACGTTTCTCTGGCACTCTGGGTTTGGGGGCTGGCAGGAGAATGGTACTTGCCTGACTGCATTGTGCCAAGCGTAAAGTTTGGTGGAGGGGTTGTTTGTCAGGGATTGGGCTTGGCCCCTTAGCTCCAGTGAAGGGAACTCAGCATACCAAGACATTTTGGACAATTTCATGCTCCCTATTGTGTTGGAACAGTTTGAGGATGGCCCCTTCCTGTTCCAACATGACTGCACACCAGTGCACAAAGCAAGGTCCATAAAGACATAGACGAGTGAGTTTGGGGTGGATGAACTTGACTGCTGCACCTCACCCCACTAGAACACTTTTAGAATTAGAGTGGAGACTGCAAGCCAGGCCTTCTTATCCAACATCAGTGCCTGACCTCACAAATGCACTTCTGGAAGAATGGCCAAAAATTCCCATAGACATGCTCCTAACCTTTAGGACAGCCTTCCCAGAAGAAATGAAGCTGTTATAGCTGCAAAGGGTGGGCCAACTCAATGTTGAGCCCTACGGACTAAGACTGGGATGTCATTAAAGTGTGTGTGTAAAGGCAGGCGTCCCAATGCTATTGGCAATATAGTGTACAGTTGCAAGAAAAAGTATGTGAACCCCTTGGGATTACGTGGAGTTTTGCATGAATTAGGCATAAAATGTGCTCTGAACGTCATCTAAGCCACAACAATAGAAAAACACAGTCTGCTGAACATAAAACTACACAAACATTAGATGTTGCCATGGTTTAATTGCACATAACATGTAAACATTCACAGTGCAGGGAGGAAAAAGTATGTGAACCTTTGGACCTAATAACTGGTTGACCCTCCTTTGGCAGCAATAACCTCAACCAAACGTTTCCTGTAGTTGCAGATCAGACCTGCACAACGATCTGGAGTAATTTTGGACCACTCCTCTTCACAAAACTGTTTCAGTGTAGCAATATTCTTGGGATGTTTGGTGTGAATCGCTCTCTAAGGTCATGCCACAGCATTTGAATCGGGTTGAGGTCAGGACTCTGACTGGGCCACTCCAGAAGGTGTATTCTGTGCTGTTGCAGCCATTGTTTTGTTGAATTACTTGTATGCTTTGGGTCATTGCCCTGTTGCATCACCCATCCTCTGCGGAGCTTCAGTAGGCCGTACATTTTCCTGCAAAATGTCTTGATAAACTCTGGAATTCATTTTCCCATCAATGACAACGATCCGTCCAGGCCCTGAGGCAGCAAAGCAGCCCCAAACCATGATGCTCCCTCTGCCATGTTTTACAGTGGGGATGAGGTTTTGATGTTGGTGTGCTGTGCCTTTTTTTCTCCACACATAGTGTTGTGTGTTCTTCCCAAACAACTCAATCTTGGTTTCATCTGTCCACAGTATATTTTGTCAGTAATGCTGTGGAACATCCAGGTGTTCTTTTGCAAACTTCAAACGTGCTGCAATATTCTTTTTGGACAGCAATGGCTTCCTCCATGGTGTCCTCCCATGTACTCCATTCTTGTTTAATGTTTTCCTTATTGTAGATGTGTCAACAAAAATGTTAGCATGTGCCAGAGATTTCTGTAGGTCTTTAGCTGACACTCTGGGATTCTTCTTTACCTCATGCAGCATTCTGCGCTGTGCTCTTGCAATCATTTTTACAGGACGACCACGCCTAGGGAGAGTAGCAACAGTGCTAAACTTTCTCCATTTGTAGACAATATGTCTTACCGTGGACACATGAACATCAAGGCTTTTGGAGATACTTTTCTAACCCTTTCCAGCTTCATGCAAGTCAACAATTCTTGATCGTAGGTCTTCTGAGAGCTCTTTTCTGCGAGGCATGGTTCACATCAGACAGTGCTTCTTGAAACCAGTAAACCCAAAACAGGTGTGTGTTTTTTAAGGGCAGGATAGCTGTCAGCAACACAACCAATATCATCACACTGATTGGAGTCAAGGTTGGCTCACTCCTGGCTCCAATTAGCTCTGGGAGAAGTCATTAAGCTAGGGCCTCACATACTTTTTCCTCCCTGCACTGTGAATGTTTACATGTTATGTGCAATTAAACCATGGCAACATCTAATATTTGTGTAGTATTATGTTCAGCAGACTGTGTTCTTCTACTGTTGTGACTTAGATGACGTTCAGAGCACATTTTATGCCCAATTCATGCAAAACTCCACGTAATCCCAAGGGGTTCACATACTTTTTCTTGCAACTGTATGTTTATTGGTACAAACATTATTATACTTATGGAGCCCCTGTCACATTATGCATCATAATGGAGCCCTCTTGGAGCCTTTAGTTGCCCATAGATGTGAGGAAATTACCTGATCTGAGAGATTGTGTGTTAGTAGTAGTACGCTGACCACACTACCTGATCATTGTTAAAAGTTAGGGGTTTTAGCAATTCAATAAATTGCAAAACCTGTATCAGTTTCTGTTGCTTTACTATACGTAACCAGGCCCAAGGAACCCAAGTGGTCACTCAGGGCTGAGCATAGTTTTGTTGGGTGGGGAAGGCAAAGTGCATGTGCCTACTAAGAAACAGACGGAGATGGGCAGGAATTCTGCTGACAGTCTGGTCTGAGGGTAGCAAGAGTGTACATGCACTAATGACTAGCATTTTACGTCTATGGCCAGATTTACTGGTTATTTGGAAAGACTGATGCCCGGTACACACGTACCAAAATATGACTGTTCAGCAAGAACCTGCTGACTTTAGGTACATGTGTACTGATGTCTGTTCAACAGAATCCGGTCTAAAGACTGGTTTCTGTCAAACAGTCATGCTGGAAAACCAGCATTCAATCAAGTGCTGACCAGTGTATTCTGGCGGGAGGAAATCCCCGTTGTCAGAATAGAATAGCTCAGCTGGAGAGATCCCTGCATCACGAATTGTTGTGTTGATGTGGTGATCTGTCCATTTTTTTGTTCCACCCACTAGTTGAAGAAAAAAAAAACCTTACACATTGTACTCTAATGGCTTGGGCTATGCGGCGCTTGATCCCACCGAAGCTCTGCACTGCCCCTCTCTTCCTGGGTTTCTCTCTTTTTGTTCTTCCTTCACTTTCCTTCCTTCCTCCTTTACTTTGGTTATTTGTTCTCTCTATTCTTCATAATCAGGGCACTGCCCTGCATATCGAAACGTTTGTGAACTCTGCTATTCTATTCGATAAGTGTTTAGCATTTTTAAGATGGTCTTTGCGACCTATAGGTTACTTTTGTAAAGGAAAATATAAAATGATTTGCCTAGATTTTGCCCTGTGAGGCCATGAATGGCTCTTAAGTTAAACAAGTTAACTTCACTAGGCTGTGCTTTTTGTTACCCTTCCATTGGCTATGACAATTTCTGCCAGGGTTCTGATTGCTGTATTTCCTGCTGTATCTTGATGCATATTTCTTCAATAAAGAAGATTGAAAGAAAAAAAAAAACTGAACGTGTATACCCAGCCTTAATCAGCTAGTTCCTGTGTGTGCAATACCTTTATGAGACCAATATATTTTTGTAATAACGTGGGAGTTGGGTAGGGCTAGAGTTAATTTTAGGGCTTGGTTGATAGTTAGAGTTGACAGGTTAATACCTGTGAAACAAACAGAAAGTACGTAGAATGTTCTAACTCTTCCTTACTGCTTCCAAACCATGGGTTACTACCAGGGGCGGACTGACAACTCATGGGGCCCCCGGGCAATAGGGGATCATGGGGCCCCTGTGTCCTTGCCCAAACTCAAAAAAGCCTATGAAAAAAGGTACCAGGGGCATCTCATGGGGCCCCCTACTGACCCCGGGGCCCTTGGGCAGTGTCTGAATTTCCAAATGGTCAGTCCGCCCCTGGTCACTACAGGCATTCCCACTGAAGTCTATGGGGTCAAAAATGTCCAATTCTGACACAAATGTACCATGTACTCATGTAGCTTTTGGAGTGTCAGGTGTCGAACTCAAGGCATCTGAGAGCTCATATGTGAACAGTATCCGTTGAAATACATAGGATTTGGATGTTGAGAGTTTTGGAGCTGTAAGTCACAAAATGCTCAGGGGTAAATGGAGCCTAACAATTCAGCTGTTCTAAAGTCAACTGGTTATTAAAAGAGGTCCTGCGTCATTGATGCCTAATACAGGGAGCTGTCTTAGACAAACCACTCATGTCATCTTACTGTGGGTATGCCCCTAAAAGGCATACTTTATATATATCTCTACCATGGCATGATCTGTGCATTTTTTTTATACTATTACAATCCACTAGAACTGTGGGATGCAGGAGCCTATAACAAAGTGAAATGCATGTGTGACAAGCCTCAAATATAAGCAGTGCAATGTATATGTCAAAAGAATTAGAAAATTGCAGCTTCTATCAGCAGACCCTGTAGATAGAGCTGTAACTTTGAAGCAAAAAATATGTTTTCTGCAAATATATTTTTCATGTTTGACTTACTTCTGTCCTTACAAGTATATGTAATAAATATCAACCTTGTACTATGTGACATAGTCACTGTTCCTAAGCTTTATAACTCTCTTATCAACTAAAGTCTAAGTTTTTTTTGCTTATGATATACCCAAGAAGGGTGTAACCACAAAGTAGCTCTAATGCTGGTATAAGGACATGAAAAAACTCAGTGTATATGTGCAATATACCCATCTGAGGGCCAGTCTAATAGATTTTATCATATAGAAATTGAGAATACAATGCACCACTAACATGTCATTTTTCATAATAGTGTGGCTCTTCCTGTGATCTTCTTGATTTGCTGTCTATGCAAAGGAATAAATCATTCAGACATTTTCCTTAATTTGACATTTGTTCTGGGTTCCCAGAGTGTAACTCTAATCTCCCCAAAGTACGCTGCCTGTACTCCTCTCCCAGTGTGTAGCATCTAAAAGCAAGGTAAAAAGGAACCTCTATGATCTATATCAGGGGTGGACTGACAACTCATGGGGCCCCCGGGCAATGGGGGATCATGGGGCCCCTGTGTCCTTGCCCAAACTCAAAAAAGCCTATGAAAAAGGTACCAGGGGCATCTCATGGGGCCCCCTACTGACCTGGGCCCTTGGGCAGTGTCCGAGTTTCCAAATGGTCAGTCCACCCCTGATCTATATTCAGATACAGTGTTGTTTGATCCATGTGTAGCTCTGTATTGAATTAGCTGAGAATTCTGGCCAATCAGATACTACATACAGTATAAAATACGTCAACAACTGCCAGATATAACACATCTTGGTGTTGTTTTGCAGAGACTCTCCATCCTTTACATTAGAAAAATGTGATTTCTTTGTAGTCACTAACTATATATATATACATTGATGACTGGTCACTATATTAATAAATTACACTTTTTCTATTACAGGCATGGGAAACATAATGACTGGGTCATGGCTACCATGCAAGCTAAAACTCCTAAATAGGCATAAAGTTGACCATCATTGCTCTGTATATAATGTGCAGCATATAACCTGAAACAGAGCCTCAAGTATTGGCTGGTCAACCATAACACTTTAGTATTAATTATACTCACTTGAGTGTCTGTGGCCTAATTTTGTTCCCATGTTTTATGTCAGCAAGTGCACTTTCAATATCTGCATGGACCATTTCAGCCTATGAAAAAAAAAACAGTATAAATGGGTCATATAATCATTTTGACACTACAACCCAGGCCCGAACTGAAACAAAAACTAGGCCCAGGTATTTTAGACTGAGCAACCCATTTTTTTTGTGATGCACCAGGGACATGACTGGTCAGCAAGTAGTTATTATTGGACCTCGGGAAAACATTTTCCCAACTCCCCCATGCAATTTCACTCTCCACCTACTCTGAGATATGCAATAATAATAAAATCAGTTTACTGCAGCAGATCAGGCAGCGATTTCAATTGGTTGCCAGGTTACAGCATATCATTACCACTCAATGATTGGTTGCTAGAGGTTACAGCACATCATTTCTGCATGAGGATTGCTTGCTAAAGTTTACTGCACATCCTTACAGCTCACTGAATGGTTGCTAGAGGTTGAGGTTACTGTACATCATTACCACTCACTGATTGGTTGCTAGAGGTCACCGTACATCATTACCATGCACTATTTGGTTGCTAGAGGTTACTGCACATCCTTACCACTCACTGGTTGCTAGTGGTTACTGCACATCCTTACAGTTCACTAATTGGTTGCTAGAGGTCACTGCACATCATTACCACTCACTGATCGCTTGCTAGAGATTACTGCACATCACTACCTGTCACTGACTGGTTGCTAGAGGTTACTGCATATACTAAACAGAGGATAACATAAGGTAAAATGAAGGCAGCAAACCAGCATCAGACATAGAGCTCTATATCAGTACATCAAATAGTTAAACCCACAAAATGTATTTTTTTAACAGCAGTTTGCACTTGCTTTCTCTCCCTGGCTTGTGGTGTTTGCGGCAGGTGGCAGCAGTGACACCTATCCCCACATCAAGCCATGGGGTCTCCTCCAGCTCCTTCCCCTTCACAGTCAGCTGATCTATATTTTCCACCGCCTGGCCCTGACAGCGGAACTGAATGGGCCAGCTGGCCGTTGAGAAGCCAGTTGGACAACGTGGGCTCTTGGAGATGCCCAGCTGCTTTGAGCCCCGAGGATATGTGATCCAGCAGCCCTGTTGGCAGAACCAAATGTGCCTGGCCAGCAGCTGCTTTGAGCACAAAAGACATGTGGCCTGGAGGCCCTGGCTCAGTAGAACTAAGAAAAAAGTAAAACTAAAGGAAAAACTTTTTTCCCTCACTTTGGATAAATTAAAGGAGGGTTATAACCATTTTGACTGTCATATATGTACCTTTGGGGAGCTCCCCCTTCACTTCCTATCTCATAGCCAATACAAGAAGTGAGAGGAAATCCCAAAGTAAGGTAATCCCTGGTTGTCACCAGAATTAGTGTCCCGATTGGAGAATTACCTCTCTATTCCTGTTCGGATGACAACCCAAAATTTAGGATTTTCTTTCACTTGTACTCTGAGCCTGGGTTCACACTGATGCGGTGCGGAATTCGTAGAGGTTTCTATGTGAATTCTGCACCGCATCATAATCGCAACCCGTTCATGCGAACCGCTGTGGATGTGTATGTTAAGTTAGCAACACACTGAAATCGGTCCACAAAATGCGGTGCGATGTACAGAATTGGATCGTATGGGTGTGAATACCCATGCAATCCGATTCTAGTGTGGACAAAAAAAAAGGGTCCTGCACCTTTTTGTTGTGGATGTGGTGTGATTTGAGCCATACAAAATGTACGGTTGAAATTGCACTGCACAGAATTTGCACAGGAATGCGGTGTGGTTCCTGTGCGAATCACCGCAGACATGTGAACCCGGGCTCAGTGAAAATGGTAAACAGGACAATAAGAGAGGTAGAATCTCCCTAACAGGGGCACAGACAGCAAAAAAAACCCCAAAAAACTGACAGGTGTTCTAATCCTCCATTTATCCAAAACTAAAACAAAACAATTCTGTATTTAGTTTTGCTTTAAGTGCTAATGCCTAGGTTAGAACGCATAGAAACCAAACAAAATGTACTCTGAGGTACTCAGGCCACTACAAGATGAATTCTATTGCTTGCCAGAAGCTATTGCATTTAGGAATTAGCATTTGAAGGAAACCTGTACTAAAGGAATATTGGGGCTGCTATTGCAGACTTTGCTCAGAATATGCAAGTTACTGACTGATTCAGAGTCACTGAGTCAAAGAACGCATGCACCAAATGAAAAGAGAAAGGAGTTCCTAATTCATGCATGTTAGTTTTAAGTTAGTGATATATAAAGTACTAAAACTACTGGATTATCAGAATATTCAAGAAACTAGCATTTATAGAAGTTACAGATTTATTGTTCTTACTCTGAAATTTACCCTGTACACCTAATGCAGTCTTTTTCAGGCTGTGAAAATATCCCAGCGTGCCTCCTTAGCTAAATCTGTTATTGTTGCTACTACAACTTGTTTTTTTTACTTGACTTTACTGACTACTAGTTTACTTGCTTCAGCACTTGCTTGCTAGAAAAACACCTGATGAGTTGAGGAGTTACTGATCGTATGCTGACAGCTCTCCTGCTTGTCCTGTTTTAGGCATGCTTTATGGTAGTATTGTCACAGCAGAAACTTACAGCTGCTATGTGGGAATGAGGGAGGCGAGGGGGATTTGGTTCTGGGGCCCCTTGATCTGTAGTTACTACCTACCCTGCCAACATGTGTCACTGACTGAGAGTCCCACTCTGATTGATGTCTGAATAGGGAAGTAAAATTGTGAAAAGTGTTTTCAAAGGCAAAATGATTCTCAGATCTGACAATAAAATCTTGTTAAAGTATATACAGTATATATATACAGTCATGGCCGAAATTGTTGGCACCCTTGATATTTCTCCAGGAAATCATGTATTTCTCACGAAACGTATTGCATTAACACATGTTTTGCTATACACATGTTTATTCCCTTTGTGTGTATTGGGACAAAACAAAAAAAGGGAGGAAAGAAAGCAAATTCGACATAATGTCACACAAACCTCCAAAAATGGGCTGGACAAAAGTATTGGCACCCTTTCACAACTGCGGATAAATAAGAATGTTACAAGCATGTGATGCTCCTGTAAACTCACCTGGGGCAAGTAACAGGTGTGGGCAATATAGAAATCACACCTGAAAGCAGATAAAAAGGAGAGACGTTCACTTAACCTTTGCATTGTGTGTCTGTCTGTGCCACACTAAGCATGGACAACAGAAAGAGGAGACGAGAACTGTCTGAGGACCTGAGAACCAAAATTGTGGCAAAATATCAACAATCTCAAGGTTACAAGTCCATCTCCAGAGAACTAGATTTGCCTTTGTCCACAGTGCGCAACATTATCAAGAAGTTTGCAACCCATGGCACTGTAGCTAATCTCCCTGGTCGTGGACGGATGAGGAAAATTGATGAAAGATTGCAACGCAGAATAGTCCGGATGGTGGATAAGCAGCCCCAAACATGTTCCAAAGACATTCAAGCTGTCCTGCAGGCTCAGGGAGCATCAGTGTCAGCGCGAACTATCCGTCGACATTTAAATGAAATGAAACGCTATGGCAGGAGACCCAGGAGGACCCCACTGCTGACACAGAGACATAAAAAAGCAAGACTACAGTTTGCCAAAATGTACTTGAGTAAGCCAAAAGCCTTCTGGGAAAACGTCTTGTGGACAGATGAGACCAAGATAGAGCTTTTCGGTAAAGCACATCATTCTACTGTTTACCGAAAACGGAATGAGGCCTACAAAGAACAAAACACAGTACCTACGGTAAAATATGGTGGAGGTTCAATGATGTTTTGGGGTTGTTTTGCTGCCTCTGGCACTGGGTGCCTTGACTGTGTGCAAGGCATCATGAAATCTGAGGATTACCAAAGGATTTTGGGTCGCACTGTAGGGCCCAGTGTCAGAAAGCTGGGTTTGCGTCCAAGATCCTGGGTCTTCCAGCAGGACAATGACCCCAAACATACGTCAAAAAGCACTCAGAAATGGATGGCAAAGAAGCGCTGGAGAGTTCTGAAGTGGCCAGCAATGAGCCCAGATCTAAATCCCATTGAACACCTGTGGAGAGATCTTAAAATTGCTGTTGGGAAAAGGTGTCCTTCCAATAAGAGAGACCTGGAGCTGTTTGCAAAGGAAGAGTGGTCCAAAATTCCGGGTGAGAGGTGTCAGAAGCTTATTGATGGTTATAGGAAGCGACTGATTTCAGTTATGTTTTCCAAAGGGTGTGCAACCAAATATTAAGTTAAGGGTGCCAATACTTTTGTCCAGCCCATTTTTGGGGTTTTGTGTGACATTATGTCATATTTGCTTTTCTGCCTCTGTTTTATATTTGTTCCAATACATACAAAGGGAATAAACATGTGTATAGCAAAACATGTGTTAATGCAATACCTTTTTTGTGTGAAATACTTGATTTTCAGGAAAAATATCA